>NC_060212.1:155346250-155647500 GCF_021130785.1 Homalodisca vitripennis
GGCTATCTTCTTCAGACACATCACAAAATAATACTAAGACATCTCTAATAACTCAACGACTGAAAAAAGGTAATACAATTGCATGATGTTTAACATTATTCTTATGGGGCTATAAATCAAGATGGCCGCCACAATACAACCAACATTCAATTGCCATTTTGAATATGTAAAAGACATCCCGAGTATTCCTAACAAAATTTCCTTCCACTTATAATAATGTACCTCAACTGCATTGCTAGTTCTGGTTACGACTACGAGTACTATCAGAGTTGTACCGAATGAAGATAACACATGGGGGTGGTGACTTCTGAGGTCGTAGTAGTAAATACTAGAATTGCAACGTTTACTTATAAGTTCAATTCAATCCGTGAAGCTTACAAGCACCACTTTTAGTTGTTAAATTAAATGTATGCCTTGCCACGTTTGCTGCCAATTAGAGTACAAGAACTTAAAAAAATGTATATCTGATAGGTGGGCCTAAAATATCCAATGTTCTCTGGAATTATGCCTACGATGTTTTACTTTATAAAACATTAAGCTTTCACTTCCTTCGCAATATGTAGACTCACAACCCGGGTGTCGGCCGTCTTGGCTCGAGACATCTGAAGCTGTAGTCTAAGAAGGGTTATTTCTAGTCGGTAATTTACTAGAAGCCCCCCCCCCCCACCCCCCCCCCCCCCCACCCCCCCCCCCCCCCACCCCCCCCCCCCCCCACCCCCCCCCCCCCCCACCCCCCCCCCCCCCCACCCCCCCATGACTATCCAAGAAACAATCAACAACTGTAGATGCAGATTGGTTCCAAGAAGGATGGACGACCCTCCACACTATGGCTTGTTTGTTCTAAGGCGTCTTTCACTTGTTTGACTTGTGATCCTCAGCCACTTATTTCCCAGATACGCGTCCACTGAGTGGCTCAGATCACAGGCGGTAGAATTTGATGACATAGGAATTTGAAAGTTTATTTATACAAATTTGTATAAATGACAATTGCTAATACATACCATTTACATTATCTGCCATTATTTTTACTAAGATAATTACATACACTTTTATAAAAATATTTAATAAAAATAAAAAAATAAAATATTTAATAAAATATTTTTTATACACTTGTATAAAATATTTCCAAATATCCACAGGATCTTACAAAATACAATCTTCACACGCCACAATACAAAAACCACCATAAAGGTTATTCAAATATTACTTCATGAACTTAATTAGTTTGAATCAGCTGAAATGGCCACAACCTTTGTCAAAGAAAATATGACGAATAAAAAGTGTTGAATAAATGATCAGCTCAACAACCAAAACATTAGTTAATATTTTATGTCAGATAAAGAATAATGCATTTTTGTGCGTCCTGTTTTTAATTTTATAAATAAAAGCTAAAGTTCAAAAGTA
Organism: Homalodisca vitripennis; assembly: GCF_021130785.1. Lineage (NCBI taxonomy): Eukaryota > Metazoa > Arthropoda > Insecta > Hemiptera > Cicadellidae > Homalodisca > Homalodisca vitripennis. Next base: position 155,347,655 of record NC_060212.1, read on the forward strand.
GCTATTATTAATTTTTTTTCCAAAGTAATGTCACATGAATCTTTGTCAGAATTAAATGTTCTACAAATCAGTTTTAAGAAAAAAATGACTATTTATTTAACATTTTATGGAAGTAATCTTACTTTAAACCACAAAAATGGTGTTTTATTTCTTTAGCACCAATACTTGTTACTTTATTAACGTAAGATATCTCTGAAAAGTATTGCATTTACAGCTCCTGGAACGAATTTTAAATAAATTTGTCAGATATCAAAACATAAATAAACAATCGTATGTGTATCTTTGTAAACTACCTTTACCATTTTTATACGGCCTGAACTTCACCAAGGGTTCTGAAAGAAGCCGGGCGAAAAAATCTTTTCGTGCTAGGCGTAACTCGCTAACGAAGCGTTTTCCCCGGGCATATGGTTATATGAACTTTTTTACTTGTTTTTAGCTATAGAATAAAGCTCCCGAGAGATTGCTCGTTTAGTTTTGAATACACCCTGTATATATCAAGTTTGATAGTGTGAATATTCCTGAACTAATGGATTTTGTAATAGACATTAAGCATCAAAAATAGCCGTGATTCTTTATGGAATGTAACGCTTGATCAAAATTAGGCATTCAATATCGGTCACAGCTCACATAGTTAAGTTGCACTCTCCCATAAAAACTTGGCAAAATTATTTCGACATGCAATATGTTGTTGCGTGTTTTTTACGATTGCAATACATTTAGTCATCGGATGTAAACTAAAAACGGATCTCTTGGAAAGAGGTACACAACCGCAAGTTTATGCCTAGCATGTCATAAAAATAAATGCCTACTCTTTACAACAATAAAGGGTCCTTCATAGTAAGGATTAAGTGTAAAAAAATAACGACCAGGGGTCGATGGCTATTTAGTTTCATATTAGATTATAGCCCAGTCGTAGTAACCTGATTGAAAAAAATAAATGTTATCTTACAGCAAACTAATGGCACAATTTTTAGTCAACTACAATCATAAATAGAATAAAAAAAACAGACCATTCCGAACCAAAATCCGTCTATTAAGGGGAATAGGAGGGGTGGTTTTTAGGGGTGAAAATGGTTTTTTTGCAATTTGGTGAGTAAACAAATGCATCCTATTGAAAACAGTCAAATGTAAATTTTGTTGGAAATAAAAAAATCTACAACTTATGTAGTAATCATTTTTGCCCTAACCTCAAAAATTTCCCAAAAAAATCAATACACCGTTTATTTTTTGTTTTTAAGTTTTTCCTTTTACAAAAATGGTTTGATTGAGCTGAAAGTTTGATCAAATAAACATTAGTGCTAATCTAAAAATACTGTATTTTTTTCATTAAGAAATATTCCAGCCTGATATAATAAAATTTCACTTTGAAAAAAAAGTTTTGATAATTTTCAATCAACCATTTTGAAACATTTTTTTAATAAAAAAAGGTTTCTCTGACGGCACATTATTTTCGTTTTTTTGTCTATTTTGAGATGAAATGAAATAAAAAATATGTAGTTTTAATTGAAAAAAAAAACATTTTTTTCATTATACATTGTATTATATACGTGGAAGAAAATTGTTATTAATTTTATTAATATAAATTATACCTTTTTTTTTATACCCAGAGTGCAATTTTGTAAGCATTAAGCAAAATAATAATGAATCATGCAATATTTAACAATATAAGTTGGAAATTTTTTTTTAAATAAAATAAAAACACAGAATTCGAGTCTTAGTAAATTTTTTATTAATTTGTATGTTTTCATCATATAATTATTATTTTTAGTTTACAATATTTTTTACAATTCTTAATGAAATTGAATCAAGAAACCATTATTTCTTTCCAAAAGTTTATTTTGAATATTTAATTTTTTTTTTTTCAGTGAACTTAGAAAATAGAAATATCTTGTTTTTCATATTGTACGTCAATCTGATACGTGATTCATACCATATTCTAATCTCAATTTTCCCTGCTGTTTAAAAAGTAATGAATGTTATCACCTTTCATTGAAGGGAACACAAGAATCATTATAATCAAACTATCACTCATTTTTTTTCCAATGTATTTTATGTTGGGAAAATCACCATCAAAAATCTTTCTTTAATTTCGTTAAGGGAAAATTGGCACTGCGATGAATTTTTTAAAGTAATATCACGCAGTAACTGATGAAATCTTTAGAATCTACACTCAATGTATGTCTACAAGCTTGTTGAGCTTGTCCCATCATAAAAAGATGACATACAACTATTATGATACTAAGCTTGAACATCAACTGATTCTTTGAGAACATTCAGATCTAACTAACGGAGACATTTATTAAAATGAATCTGAAACATCTCTTCCCTTTAAAGTTGATGAACATTTTTTCTTTAGTCTCAACCTTCTGCATGCCACAAAATGCACTATTTTGGTTAAAAGGTTTCTTCACAAAAAAACCAATGATGCTCAAAATCAAAATCAACATGCTTCTTTCATAATCTTCTACTTCTTTCCCAATAGATTTTTTTTCTTGTTTGTTCTCTTGGAAGCAGGAACAATTGAATCGAGGTCTATTGGTAATGCCGATCGACAACCATCATGAATGTGTTCTTCAGTTCAATTTTCTGAAATGTTTTGTACCGCTGATCAATGCTATGTTTACGGTTGACGAAATAATTCAACCAGTAACTATACCTCGACTTTTTTTAATTTTTTAACCAAATGCTCCATCGCGGCTTATACAAAAGATACATAGAAGATACCTTTTCCACCATTTGCATTAATCTATAAAAGTGCAGCAAGCACGTATAAAATTAGTATACTGAAAATACGTAAAAATTACTAGATAAAGAGCATGCGTAAAATTAGTATGTACAGAGACAAAGTTTTTAATGATCTGTATTATTTTTAATAATTTATGTTGAATAATTTGGTATATAATTTAAATTTTCGCAAAATTTTAAAGTTTTACTTACGATTTTGTATTATATATAGGACAAAAATCTTGTAAATTGCAAATCACGAGGCTTATTTTCATGACACTACTCCAATATAACTTGACTGACGACAAAGCAGGTGCTTATTGAATGCTTAGAAACATACTGAGACCCGTATAATAGAAGAATAGGATTGACCCCCGCCCTTTGAGCTTCAAGGACAACTGATTAAATACCTGTACTATATATACACCTGTAATCCAACTTTTCACATTCACACAATGTATCCTAAACTATTCAAATAATTCGAAAATTCTTCAACAATTAAAAAATATATAATTTAAATAAATAATAACAATTTATCCACGTAAATAATACAATGTATAATGAAAAATGTAAATATTTTTGTTTATTTTCAATTTTTCTGCAGTTTTTTTTATACAATTAAACTACATAATTTTTTATTTCATTTCTCCAAAATAGACAAAAAGGAAAAAAATATAATGAGCTGTCAGAGGATCTTTTTTGATAAAAAAAATGTTTAAAAATGGTGATTGAAAAATTATCAAAATATTTTTTTCAAAGTGAAATTTTATTATAACCGGCTTGAATATATCTTAATGAAAAAATACAGTATTTTTAGAATAGCACAAAGTTTATTTTGATCAAACATTCAGCTACAATCAAACCATTATGTTAAAAAAAAATAATTCAAAACAAAAAAATCTGTTTTCCTTATATTTTTTGGGTAAATATTTGAGGTTAGGGTAATAATGGTTACTACATAAAGCTGTATGATTTTTTTATTTCCAACAACTTTTACATTTGACTGTTTTCCAATAGGATGCAATTGAGTTACTCACAAAATTGCAAAAAACCATTTTCACCCCTAAAATCCACCCCTCCTATAATAACCATACTTCCCCCCTAGGTTGGCCGACAGGAGGCGCCGCAAGACTGACGATGAACGGGGCTACATAAACGATTTTGATTCGGAATTGTCTTTATTTTTTTATTTATTTATGATGTATTATGAACATAAAATGTGCATTTAGTTTGCTGTAAGAAAACATATATTTATTTGACCATTTTTAACTGCTATTTCCCATGGACTATTATATACTTATCAACAGCTGTGTTAAGGTCAGTCATGATTGTTGTAATATTATACTGTACGAATGTTTGACATGATAGAAAAGACAAGGAATAATATATATTTCCAGACAAAATACACCTGTCCCAATATTTTTTTAGCCATTAAAACTTTTTAAAATATGACTTTTGTTACAAATAAAGGCAAATACAAACTGAAATACTTGAATTTTAATATATTCTGTTGATTTTTAAGTCACGGAACTAATCATAAAATATTAGTAATCCTGAAAATTTTGCTAAAACGGTGAGCGGACACATACATTTATCTTCCCATACTATCGATTAGAGTGTGAAATAATTTGTTTTTTGGAAAACGTGTGTTTTCTAAACTGAGTAATGACCACTAAAGAATCCAATCCGAACTGATCCACCACAGAAATGTCTCAAGAAAAATAAGTTGGATTAGGAAACATAGAAGCAATCGATGCGCTGTAGGCGGAACCGTTTCCAGACGGAAAACAGAATCCAATCACTGAGACTGCACAATGGAGTGGGGCAGACTTAAGTCTGGTTAAGTTAAAAAACAGAGTCTGTAAAAAACGTTCACTCGGGTGGATCTGACCTCAGCAGTGAGGGTCGTGCCCCTGCTGACTGCTGACTACCGGCTGCTGAGTCGCTATTGGCCGCAGCTGTCCGCTGATAACAGCTGAACTGGGACTTTACGGCCGAGCTTTACAACGGCTAACACCTTTCTTCTTATCTACACTCCTTCTGGTCAAGAGAAAAAACTTCGGTAAGCCCACCATTGTTTCTGTACCTAAGTTACTCATCTTAATGTTGATCTTAGACCCGTGTGATTTCTATAAAATTAATTTATTTGTAATGGCTTGTTTAGGGAAGATTAACAATTATGAAAATGTATTAAAAACAGTTCTAAGAAGGGCAATGACTATTATATAGAATAGAATTAAATTGTTTTATTTGTTCAATAATTTATTACCTTAACTAACGGGAGTATGACAGAAGTAAAAATGGAGTCATAGAATTAATATTCTATTGAAAGAAAATAGAATACAAAAAAAAGAAAAGAGCCACATTTGAAACCATTCACTTAGTTAAAAAAAATTATACATTTATTTTAAAATTTATATTTGTCAAATGATTTTAAAGGCATAAATAATAAAATGATGATGTGCATTAATTGTTTCTAATTATTTTTTTTAGTAAAAAGGGAACACGGCCAAAACTTGCTCTTGAATGATAATAAAAGTTCCAATAATTAGGAAACATTGGTAAGTTTTCTTTATAAATCCACTTTTATAGGGTTAGGATTCATAAAAGTTACATTTTCTTATTTACTATAAAAGAAATGTTCTGACTTTTGTATTTGAAAACCGTTTTCCCATAGAACCATTATTCAATTCTAAAAAATGATTGTTTTTCAAGAACTAAATGCATACATAACAGGATGATAAGGAGGTTAATTAATCACTACAGTGTTTAAAATATAATTATCATTTTTTTCTAGCTATATAAAGAGTTTATGCAATGTTTATATAGTCATATAATCTTTTAAATGTTTACCATCCATAGTTTTATATTAAAAATAATTAATCAAGTCTATGGAATGAATTATCATCCCGTTTTATGTAAAAAGGTCCCTCGATTTTTATTAGTTAAAATGATGCTTCGTTTGGAATAGTTTTAATAATTGTAAAAAATATTGGCTAGCCAATTATACAGTTTTAACAGACTTGGAATATAATTTTCGTTCCGAGACTTGTTTTAGATGGTATAGAATAACAATCTAGTCAAAATGGATGAATACGTACTTCGTTCTCTTAAAACCCTTTAATTTTAATGAACTTCAATAAAGTCTGGCTGACTATAATTACAGTTTATAATTATTAATAATTGTTTGCACTTATATTTCATTATATTATATATTATTCATTGCTAAAATCTATAATGAAGCTATACTTGTTTGGTATTATTAAATCCCTACTCGGATTGTTATACTGGCATGAAGGTTATCTTCAGTTTATCTCAAGAAAGAAACTATGAGAACAATTTAGAATCGTGTGGTTTCCAATTCCGAATCCCGTTGAGCCGCCCCGATTAAGTTCAAGGGTGGGGTGCGGGCCAAGACGTCTGTCGGCTCGGGACAGGATTGCGAGGCTTGTTCCTGAAGAGCGGCAATCAGATTAGCATATCCGCAGGTCGCTGGAGAACATACCCCCTATAATCTACACATCTCCTGTCTTCTTTCGACTTCTTTACTGAACTGCACACAGAGTTCGTGACGGAATATCAATGAGTAATTCAATTCTTCAAGATTGGAAATTATAGCACAGGATAGGTAATTGAAACCTAAACATAATGATGATCATGCAAGTAATTATAAAGCGTAAAATAATCACCGGTAAAAATATGTGCCAAATTAGAAAAATTAGAAACTTAGAAAGATATTCTGTAGGTAGGCTAAAGATAGCACAAGATAAGTAAAGTAAGACATCATACAGCGATACAAAGAATATCAGTTAACGTTTTCGAGGATCTGCAATCTGCTCTATTCCTCAAGGTAGACTTACTAATGGTAACCACATAATTACAATGTCTTGTTGAAAATAAACAAATTGTTATCATAGCATTCTGACACGCGTGCAATGTTGTGTTACCAACTCCGCGTCGGACCATGCACATAACCTATAAAATACGCGCACTTAATAAAAACAAAACATTTATATTATTGAAAGCCGAACTAAACGTCATAATAGGTCTGGGCCAGATCACTAACAAACAATGAAAATTGTCAAGTAATCTGTTATAGATTGATAAAATATAAAAAAGTGTGAAAAATTCTATTCAAATATGGTAAATATCGTTTAAACAGGATATTAATTTAAAGTTCCAGTTTTAAATTAATAAAAACACTTTTGCTATAAATAGTGTTTGCAGCAAGCATAAATTATAGGTTATTTATAATTAACCGCTCATATAATTTTTCCATTTTTGTTGTTGTTTAAAACCATTTGTATAAGGAAAGTTAAACGAAATGTATAAGTGATTGTGTAGTATATCTAAAACTGTTGCTAAATGTTTTATGGCAATAACTACAACCGTTTATATATTTTAAATAAATTTATTTATATAATATAAATACATTTTATTTTAATAAGAACTAAATTATATTAAATATTTATAAATAATATAAATAATTTTTATAAATAATATATATAATTATATAAAAATATTTTTAATCAAGACGAAACATTTTAATAATTGTATTCTTTATCGACCTTTCTGTAAAGGTCTGATGCTATACATATGTTTAAATTTTTCAGTGGATTGAAAATACTTACAAAGGAATTATAATCTTCAAATGATAGGATTCAATCTGTAACATGATTGCCAAGGCGGGACTTGTAACCTAGATTTTTGAAAACGCGTGTTAATGACGATAACTTTTAAAAATGTGCCGTAGAAGATTACTATAAAACATTTATATTAAACTAAAAGTACGAGATATGTAGCTAAAATTTCGCCCCGAATCCTTTGTGAAATAAGAATTATACTATATTATGTAAAGAACAATATTATCACTGTGATGCGTTTATTAATAGTTTAAATCTCGGTTATTCTTTGGATAATTATTTTTTGTGAATAGAATATTATTACAGTTTGAATTTCAACTGATCCAGTACTATGTAGTCATGAAAGACTGCTCACCTAGAGGTACTTAAACATTTCACCCCTTTACTTTCTGACTAATTTCACTTGGATAAATGTTTGTCCATGTTTTATCATCTCTAATTATACTGATTTTCTGATAGCGTTTTCCATTTAACTGTCTTGCAAAATACTTTTATGAATATGATTGGGATTACAATGATGTACATTGTACTTATGTAAAGTTTTGTAAAGAAGGTTTCAATAACAATTTCTACAGAACACTACTTAAAGATAACGTGGAGGTTTCCACATTGAAATGAACGAGCATATTTTACTTTCTATTAAGTACACTTACTCGTTTACTTGAGGTACACAGTGCTCATAGTAGTGTTACCTAACCTAGCCAAACACATGTTTCACATCCTTCTTCCAGACGTTTCCGTTTCATAGATGTTCTTCTTCTGGTTGTTCTGTATTCTTCTTCTGATTGGTTTCTCTATCCTTCCCTTCTATTATTATGTCAACTTATTTAATTATTTATTATCATTTCACATTTTCCAGGTCTTTAATAAAACGATTTATTTTGCTTCTTCAAATTTCTTTTATCGTGATTCATGTCTTTATTTAGTAAAACATTTTCTTCTAAAACTAAAAAAGACTATTTATTCGTCTTGTTGAAATTCTGACAATCCAAATATTGAAGCAGATGCAATGGTTGGTCAGCGATAGAAAGCTGGAATTACTACCCCCCCCCCCACCCCCCCCCCCCCCCACCCCCCCCCCCCCCCACCCCCCCCCCCCCCCACCCCCCCCCCCCCCCACCCCCCCCCCCCCCCACCCCCCCCAAATAACACACACACACACACACACACACACACACACACACACACACACACACACACACACACACACACACACACACACGCACACACACGCACACGCACACACACACGGTACAGTTCCGATTATCCGCTGTTGACAACAGCACGGATAAGCCGATTTTGCAGATATTACAACAGAAGAACATTTAGTATTTATAACTACAATATAATATACGCGTACAGTTATATAATACACAAACCGCCATATATTTCGTAATAACTAATCTAATATTGTGAAGGAAACTGGATTTTTCCGGACATTTGCCATCGTTCAGTGAAACAATAAATCAGTAACACTAAGTTTTGAGATCTGCAATCTGATCTCTTCTTCAGGTAAAGAACTAACCTAATACATAATATTACAAACTAGGTTAAAATAAACAAATTAGGCGTGCCACAACGCTTTTGGAAAGATTTGTTTTATAAGTGACTTGTTTCATTTCAACAACACAAATGACTGTGTTTATGTAACAAAAATTCGAATCTGAAACATGTGTTTTTTTAAGTTTATAGAAATAAAACTTGTACATTGAAAAATTGTTCGGTCTAAAATTGACATATTTATTCAAAATTCGAAAATATAAGTTTTATTATTTATTAGAGCTAACGTTGAATCCTATAACGTTCCAGTAATAACGCATGGCTTTACGTACATTATTACATTTGTGTGGCGTCATTGTTTACTTTTGTTGCTATTAGATACATTTTTGAATAAGTGGTCAACAATTCTTATATTTATTCTTATTTTATAAGAACTAGCGATGCAAACCTATGGTGCCAAAAATCAGTTTAAACGTCAATAACATTTTTAAAACGCGCCAACCAGTTGCAGGTAGTCACAATCCGTAACTTATTAACTGGTATGTAAAATGTGATCGTAGAACTAAGTGATGTGGTGTTCAGTACATTTTTCGTTCTGAATTTCACATTAGAATCCGGAGCGCTTTTAAAACGTGCTGAAAAGCTTATGAATCGCACAGATGTAGTGAGCGTAAATGCATTTGTTACGGCATTAAATTACCATAGCCAATAATACCAATCCAAACCTTGCTTTATTTACTGTTCTTTTTTTATCACCATTGTGTATGTATTAGATTGCTGTTTTTCATTTCCAGGATAACTTCCAATGATCGCTGTGTAATATTAATTGTGAAAGTTTATGATATTAAAATTAGATTTTTAAGAGTTAATTTATTACTGAACTACAAATATAAGATTCCAAGACGAACAAATTAAGACTGTGTAATGAAACGTCCTGAGCATTCTGGAGCACTATATGTTATACATGCCCGCTTACCCACTACAGAATATATATTATACACATGTACTTTTGGTAGTATGTTATATGTCTTTGGTGCTGGTGAAATGTCTAATTTCTTAAGACAATACATTTGTGTTGTCAAGTATAAACTGTATTCATTGCCGTGTTTTTCTTAGTTTCCATGATTGCTAATGATTGATTTATTTCTTAGATTTTTTGAGACCTAAAAAAGAGAAAAGTAATCACGTAAAACGTAACATTTTCGTTATGACACGATAATACACACTATGTAAATGTCCGAAACCTACACCCATTCGAATTAAACATTGTATATTATGACACCTAAACTGAGAAATAAATAGGACAGGAGTACGTCACATAACTTGTCGTATAGCAGAGTTTTTTTTATTTTTTTTTTTTTTTAAGGAGAGGCCGATCCCCTTTTAACCCTTATTCTGTCCGTCCTCATGGCCCACTGACCTATGCGAGGATCTTATCAAACAGATTAAAGGGGAGAGTCGATACAGTACGAGGTTGATGGTACTGATAAAAACTGCAACGGTCACAGACAGGATTTGAACCTGCGCTATCCCAAACTCAGACCCAATGTCCAGACTTAGACCGCTCGGCCATTGGCACTCCCAAACACAAGTTTCGCTGAGATTGCGTGCAAAATGTCAAGTCTACAGCTGTATTTAATTAGGCGACACGTGTTTAAAATTATACGGTTAAAAAATAATTAGTTTTATTATTTTTGGTTATCTAATATAAAAATTTTCGATGACGCTTGGACATGAACCATCATAAAATCTTGTTGCGTGTGTAGAAATCAGGATTAGTACAAAATTTTAAGTTCGTTCTCGATATTTCATGCAGACGGACTAACAGATATTTGTGCAGCCCTCGATCGATAGGTAATTAAAGTCGTGTTAACTTCTATACATTTAACTCACTTTGGACACTGTTCAAGAATGAACAAGGGTGCTCACTACCTTCAGAACGGTACGTACAATATCCACACGCAACCTGTACAATAATAACCTTCAAACAGTTGATTGAGGGCACTCGTTGATGCTGCTGGTGAAAAATACGTTTTTACAATTCCGTTTCAAGAGGAAAGCTACGTTAATTTTACATGAAGTGGAATTTGGGTCTCTTCGCTCAGCAACGTACACTCACTTGATGTACGGCAACAGAGGAGGCGGCTACTGTACGTGTACGTGTCGCTCGTGTATTATGGAACTCGCTGCCAATGTTAATCCGCTTTGATTTTTATAACCTGCATTTTTTATGCCACTGTAAGTCAACGCGCATTTTTCCATTGTTTTCCCTTTTATCGGCAAATTGACAGGAAATTACCGGCATTAACGGATTAGGGGGAAATAAAATAAAACAGCCGATATTTGTTGTCCCTTGAATAAATAAAAAAAACTCGACAGTTCGAGTACAAACGGGGATAAAGTGCAGCGGGCCCATGAACAATGAATAACTCTAAAGTGTATTATTTGTAGGATCAAGTGAAATTTTTTATTTCTCAGTCATAAATGCGCATTAGTTCCAATATAAAACTGTATACGTGTTTTACAATATGTTTCTAGAAGTATACTCTTGCATCAGCGTATTAACATTTTACTCCAAAGTCTCAAACCGTTTTTATTTTGCAGCCTGTGATTACGCAAGTTGTTATAATACCCAGAATATGGCTTTTTATTGTTATATTACTATGAATAAACAAGGTAGGACTATGCCATACTAGTTGTCGCGTAACAGGCTTCGCTGAGGTTACGAATATTAAGTCTTGTAGTTGATTCTATTAGACTACGTGAGTTACTGTATACACGTTAAAATTTAATAGTGGTGTACTAGGTCTGTGTACAAATTTGTTTATTCTGCAATTTTCTGGTTGCCATCACGGTTATCCATAGGACAAATGAAAACATTTTTGATGCCTCTCAGCCCAAACCGTGGAGCGACATGCACCATCATCGAACTTGATGTTGCTTATCAAATCAAATCATATTTTATTGCGTTTTCACAGTTGTACATTGCATCGTAAACGACAGTAAATCATTACACACACACACACACACACACACACACACACACACACACACACACACACACACACACACACACACACACACACACACACCACACACACACACACACACACACACACACACACCACACACACACACACACACACACACACACACACACACACACACACACAAAATTACACTTCCACACATTCACTCAAGCACACTCTCACTGACTTCAGAACTCGAGGATTGTTTTCCTAACTGATGAAGTGTGTTTTACACACCACACTAAACGACTATATTTCTGTGGTTTTATGTTACCCTCAAAGTGATCATCAAATAACGGGTATGCTATTTAATCTCAATTGGTGTTACTTGACTACATAGTAAGATGGAACTTCGAACATTGATTTTAAATTAGATTTAATGAAGCTCAAGATAATACATGCTTTTGCTCTATACCTTTATGTATACGACAATCTTTTCAGTTGAATCTCGAATTTCAAATTATAACCTACGAGTTAAATCATCAAAAGGGATATTTTTCACGTCTAACTCTAAAGTTACTCAGTCACTGATACCTCTCGAGAGTTCTCGAACCTGATGCAGAGAGACAGAACATTGTGCGGAGAGGGGAATTTCACAATTCCTGACTCATAGTTTTTTTACTCTTACCATCAATGTAAGGGTACCCGACGAGGGCTCTGTTGAAGCCACATAGATTTTAACAAGGATCCTCATAATTAGTATTTCAAGCTATAAATTGTGAACAAGAAACTAAATTATAAAAAAACCTGGTAGTAATACTAAGCAATAATGAATTGAAGCTATCTATATAAATTTATACTACATAATACTTATGAATATGAAAGAGACGAGTCGGAATTTATATGCAAATCAGTACATGAGATTGGATTGTATTGGATTGAGTTTGGATTAGTTATAGTTCACCTGGGAAACTATGTACACAAACTATTAAGTCCATGCGAATATTCAGGTAAGCTCCAATTACCTTCCACTTGGTGCAGCGTCTGAAACCCAACACTAGTACAGATTGATTCCTGGAATCTAGAGTCTACGAATTACTAAAGATATCCATAAAAAGTCGGCGATGAGGGCATTCAAAACGAACTCCTCCCACCGTTTTGACATCAGACACTCAAGCTACAATAGACCTCAGTCTGCTCAGCAGCTATCTGATGTAATCTAGATGTTCAGCTTCAAACTCCACTGGAGTTTAAAGTTAGCCATTCGATGGTTTGGTGTTGGCTACGGAGATGAGGATACTTTTCAGTGACAACCACTAACCTCAGGAATTCCAGGATTTAAAAAGATGTTGTCTATGCCGTCACTGTTATAAGAGAAAATATGCGTCGAAGCCATTAGAACAGCTAGTTGACTCTTCATATACTAGAGTGATATCATTGTTAAGATTTTACGATATAAAGTTTTTGTCCTAGAGGAGTTCAATTCCCCAGGAGGACACTCAAATCCAGTGTTAAGTAAAATAAAGTGAACCGTTAGTAGTGTACTTAGAACAGAACAGAATGTCTATAGTGATTTAATACTTAGGTTTCACAAACACACAATTCCAATATAATTTAAAAAGTGAATGAAATATTAGTGTTAAATGTATTTTTTAAATGTTTTCTTAAAATTGCATTTAAAGGTTTTCTTTGTCCTTCTTACCAATGTGTGTAATGATTCAAATGCTATATAATGTCCGATGACGAAATTGTTCATAATCTTAAACTCTGTATAAATGAAACTATTGATCTATGTTTATTTATAAATTACTAACGTATTTCATGCAACATTAAGTTTATTACAACACAGTTGAAGAGATTTCTTTTTTCAAAACAATTACTACAATGCTTATTTAGACAGTCCTGTAATGACAGATAATAGGGTATTATATTATAGTAAAATGCAGCAGCAAAAATTAAATCAATAGCTTTTCCGAAGATAAAGGGTCCACTTGCTGTTGTTATGCTAATGGACATGTGATATTGATTGTAAAGGAGGGGAAGGGACGGCCTCATTAGGGTGATCGGGTTCTGGTTCCGCCGCGCTGCGCCACACCGCGTCTCTCGGCTTCTCGTTATACCATTCATGGTTGTGTCGTCAAGGTTACAAGTCTTACAGCACAATTATTAAATCAATAATACTGATAGAAATCACTTTAATCCTGTAATTTTAGTAAATTTTGTTTCTATTATAAATACAATTTATAAATTTATACTTTACAAAAGTGTTTAAACAATATATTGAGTGTATTAAATGGGTTTACTTCGTCACTGGTGCAATCTGTAAGAGAATTTAGATTGTAACTTCCTTCGTGTTTGTTGTTTGTATTACACTACTGATCGATCAAGCACTGTATACTTAATATTCTTACTTTTAATTTAAACAAATGTTTCTGCCTCTTTGGCGTAGTTCAACTTAAAGCGTCATAGCTGTCTAGTGTCGGTTAAATTTGAATTGTGTTGTCGTAAATATAATCAGTATTTTTTTCGAATTATAAAATATTCCAGAAATCTTTTCTAATTTCTTCTCTCCATATTCCAATTCCAATCAAAAGAACTATTGGAATTGGTCTAAAAGTTTTCGGAATCAGCGCTAAGCAAAACACATTTTATTTATAAGATATAATAATAATAATAGATACAGAAGTCTAGACACAGTACAGGTGCAGTTGATCTAGTGTAGTACACAGGTGATAGGTATATCTCACTTTAGATTTAGCAGTGGAATATAAATTCTGGAAAACACAGATAGATATTTCAGCACACGCTTTGTGAAACAATTTCAGTGTGATGCTAAATTGACAGAATAACCATTTTAGCAAACTTCTGTAAGCTAGTAAATCGTATTGCTGTAAAGAACGTGTACTATCGCCTAGTTGTGAATACTTGTGCACTTTCTTTTCATAGTCAACATTTATGTTAGTCATAACTTTATCGAAACCCATAATGTGAGATTCCTCGACATGTTTGCTAACACTCGAATGTAAAACACAGACAGGAGTTGCTCAGTAGTAAAATGTGTCAGGCGTAAATTGAAGAAGTAGTTTACGACGAAACTTGGTCAACCTACACAGAACAAAGCGAGCACCTCCTCTCCCGGAACGTGACACAGAGACGTGGCGCTGTGTTTTATCTGACACGATCGTCATCTCTGCTCACATAACCAAGAACAAACACAGGGAGCAATTAATTCACACACCTCCGTGTCTCGGCTGACATAAGAGCGTTGTGTCTGTGTTTGTATTTCATTACTCCGTCACCTAAGCTATGCATACCTTAATGGCGCCCAGGATCACATGCTGGTGTAGTTCGGCTAAAACAATAGAAACGTCAATTGTTTGGCGGGAGGCTGGCAGAGAAATACCGACAAGTTCAGGAACGGTTTGGAGTGTAAATTCTGTGTTGTTGCTCTCCGTATTCTTCCTATCGGTTTAACAACTAATATTTTAATTTGTTTTACCATTCGAACATTGCAAATATATTGTTATGGCTGTTTTCTGTTCTAGGTACCTGCTAAATAGTAAATACGTGAAATGAGGACAATGGTTGTTTTCGTGTCACTATCTGTAGTAGATGTGTTTACTTTAATTTTGATACTGTAAATTACAAGTACTGTATTACGTTTCTCAATGCAATATCTACTTAATTAACGGTTTGTATTCTGATGAAAACTATTTTATCTTATCTTCGACCATCTTATGTTTTAGTTCCAAAAATCTACTTGTATTTAAAACCCAGATTTGAAATATACTTTATTAGGTTTGGTTTAAACATTGTCTCATTACAGATGGAAAATTGTGGTTCTATATACCATGTTATACTATTCGGCTAACACTACCTACAACTATAAAATTACAAATTAAAGATTTCCCAAACTGTAAAAAACTTGTTATGTTTCTTTAAGCTACTAATAAATAATTAAAAAATAAATTTACGAGAGATTGAGTATTTCTCCAACGCCGCCGTGCCGTTTGAAAAGTTTCGGTGTGATCTCGCTGTTCGAATTCCCCAGGAGGATTCATTTCTAGTAGGTTTATAGTTTAGAACATTGGATAAGCAAATAATTATGTTCGTAAGAACATGAATAATTATAACATATAAATCTGGACAAATCTTAATGGAAGCCGAAGAGCGTCCCGAAGTAACTAACCCCAAATTTTGATATATTGGGATAAATACTTTAATTGATCAATAGGTTTAGGAGAGTGATTTTGGAGTAGGTGGGGATCCCTTATCATTAAAATTGTTTTACAAGTGTAAACCTGTTGTAGAATCCTTTCCCATCTATTTTCATAAGTAGAGGCTGAAACAGAAAAATACTCTTCTTCTCCCAAGGTAATGTGACATAGATAGTTCTTAATACCCGTTCATGGTGGATATACCATGGAATTTCATCAGGAGGCAGATTAGAGCCCTAAACCTTACCCATCCTGAAATCCTGCCTCTCTGGAAGCTGCGCAGAAGACCTGTAGTGCAGCGAGAGGTTTATTCATTTTCTTGTCCTAGTGAACAAAATAGTTTTCTTTGGGCTCCGCTCCTAAATTTTTAAGAATAAAGGAGCCAGGACATGTAACGGTTGGACAGTATACCTATTGACTTTTAAAATTGCCATCTGGGGTGTTGCTGACGGAAAAATCTTGCCAATCATGAAGATACCAAATAACGATGTTTGAAGATGACATTGGCAAATGTGAACTTTATTCAGGAATTCAGGAAATAGTGTAGGTGTGGATTGCCTCAAAGGTAGTTACAGATCTATGGAGTGTCAAATGTCTTGCTGTCCAAAGTAAAGGTTAGTTGTAACGGCTCTATTATAAAATACGAACTCATAACCTATTTTAGCAAGACAGCATATAATAGGTTATGAGCTCGTGTGTGGATATTTTGATTGCACTGTGTTAATTACACTCGATATAGAAAAGATGTGCTTAAGGTCCAGAGGATTAGTTCAACTAGTTTCTGATGTCCGACGCTAGGGCTGATCCACGTAACTTTAATTGTTAATATTCATATAAGTTCTACTTCACCTTTCACTCCACAGATGGCAGTCCGAGCGCTGACATTTGCCGTGCCTCGATTTATAGCACTGGGGAGTTATCTCTTGTGTAGCCAATACAATCAAAGTTTTTACTGAGTGTGCTGGTGTAGGGATAAATAATTGTTTAAGTGCTTCGTTTGGAATGTGAACAGTGGACACGTTAATGGAGTGAAACACTTAATACAACTTAATATATCAGGCAAGATACGATAATAGATTTTAGATCTCGGAATGGTAAGGTGAGGTGTTGTCAAGTGTGAGGGTAAAATGTGTCAACCCAATCAGCTGATCACATCTAGATGACGTCACGGATCAGCCTTTTATACAGCACATTGTCCTCTCGGGTCGGTACAATTCATTTACTTACATCTTTTCCTGCCAAGCGCTTTAAAGACAACTTTCAATCCAAATTTCATTATACATAACTGTTAGTACATTAACTTTTTGATCTATTGATTACTAATTGTAATAATTAAAAGTATATAATCCATGCAATGTATACTATTTGAGTTTATTGCGCAAATGAATAAATGTATCTTCAGTATCAAAGAGAAATAACTTCTGAAGTTTAAACTTTCCAAACCTCTAGGGTCCCTGGGGACTCGCAAGCCAATAACGTGAAATATAGCTTTCAAAAGTATCACGTTTAAAGTTTGATTCAAATTCAAGCGCTTTTTCATTTCTTAATGTATCCATAATATCGTACTATTAAGGGTTTGTGTTTCTCATTAGATAACAATGAGACAATTGTACCGTTGGATGATAACACATGGGGGTGGTGACTTCTGAGGTCGTAGTAATAAATACTCGAATTACAAAGTTTACTTATAAGTTCAGTTTAATTACGAAAACTTACAAGCACCACTTTTAGATGGCAAAGGAAAAGTATGTAATGCCACGTTGCTGCCAATTAGAATATAATAACTAAAAACGTATATCTGCTAGGTGGGCCTAAAATATCCAATGTTCTCTGAAATTATGCCTACGATGTTTTACTTTATAAGACATTAAGATTTTACTTCCCTTCGCAATGTGTAGACTCACAACCCGGGTGTCGGCGTCTTGGCACGAGACAATGGCGCTGTAGTCTAAGAAGGGTTATGTCTAGTCGGTGGTTACTAGACGATGAGTAGAAGTTAATAAACTGGTAGCCATCTACTCAAATAATATGTGCCCTGTGAGCCGTGAGACACGTGGGACACGTAAACTCGCGGACAAAGCGCGCGAGGTCTGCTCGGTCACATAGTTGGGCTGCTACCTAGGGTTAGAAGAAAATATTCATCCGCGTGCCACTTAGGTAGTTACTCCGCCGATAATTTAGTTCCGGAACATTGGATAAAAATAATATTAAATTATACTGGCTGACTAGGTTGCGAAATTTACATTATATGAAATTTAATTAACTAATTTACGGTACACAATAATCACGGGAAATATTTCTTTTTATTTGTAGACATGTCTTTAAATCGTCACACAGAATTTATAGAGATCGTTAATTATTTTAAAGTTTACTAAAAACGACCTGAATGAAATTTAGGTCCTAATTAGAGAAACCACGTGTTTATCGAAGCATTTACATTAAATAATAAATCTCTAATACTCCTTCAGAAGTACCTGATTTTCAGTATCTTAGTCACAAATTATCCTATAAGGTAAAAGGTCGTTCAAAGGAGTGAGTACCGGCTGAAGTAGTAGCTCCACTTTTCCTAACAGAAGTTTTAAGTCGGAAGATTACGCTTCACTTATTTTGGCAGAATATACGATGAAATTTAAATGTCCTATAAATGTGACATGGTTTTGGCATCGGTGAAGTCATCACATAGATAAATAAATTGAGATGGAAATGGATTTGGATTTACAGCTATAATGAACGAAGTAAGTAAATTAGCAATGAATGAGATAAATGAGGTAGATAACATAGCGACGGTATTTCATACCTGATGCTGTGAGTTCATTTGCTTTGGTGGCGGTACCCATCTAATCAATATGATGTCTCTTGCAATCGGTATTTTCTCTTTAAAATGGAAGCCCAGTATCATTCATTCGTTGCCTAAAGTGATGACGCTAAGAACTTGAGACTTGGCTACATAATAAAATGTATAAGAGAAAGTAGTAAAACGTTTATCTAATGACACAAACATAAAAATGATATATATATATATATATCAATTATTAGACTTCTTGATATAAAGTTCCTTTAATATTTCGGCTTTTTGCCGTTTTCAAAAAGGTATAATAAGGTATAATACAAAATAACAACACAGCAACAAAATTTACAAAAGTAAATAAATAAAAACTGACATAAATATATAAACAAGAATTTTTGAACATGTGGTTAACACCAAAGAGAAATAAATAATATCATGAACAGAGAATGAATTTAGAAAAATAATTTAGAAAAAATAATACATAATAAAAACAATTGATCATTTCATCTTTTCATCTTTTATTCAGACCAAAGGGTACTTTTGATTTTAATATTAACTGATGTGCCTGTTCTAAATTTTCTAAGTCAATTTTGTTTCTATCTTCGGGTACTTTGCAAATACCTGTCAGTGCATAACATTGTTCAAAATTTTATTGGTGGCCTAATGCGTGTTGTGAAACCAATTTTTCATCCTGTTTTTTATTAAAATTGGATTAAAAATATTAAAACTTAAATAACTTGAAAACCAACCGTTGTTTTAATGGCCGCCAATTTGTAAATACAAATGATTTTTTAAAAATATTTTTTTTACCACTAATGTTCATGTTTATAATATTTATGCCAAGTTTCAACAAAATCGGCAAACCCGTATTAAAAATAAAATTAATGGAATGTAAAAAACAAAATGGCCGATCTAAGGTAAACGAAGCAAGATAGGACTATATATTATATAACATTTTTCGTTCAGTTTTACCTCCTGGACAATTTGGTGAAGTTTGGTCCTGTAATTTTGGGACACCCTGTACATTGCACTATGGTTCAAGAGAAACCCGGAGAAACTTTACTATCCTGAAACAGCGAAGGTCGGTAAAACTATAAGGGAAGAGACGATTATGCTGTATTTGTTATTTATAATAAGCTATATTAGGGAAATTAAGATCAAATACAGTTTGGGAGAGAAAACGTTCCGACGTGGATACGTTCCTAGCCCTGAAGAGGGGGTATGCGATCACGTTTTCTCCAAGGTAGTACTGAGCCATTTTTGTTCACTTCGTACACCATGACTTTCTTAGTCCGGTGACGTCATACAAGTTAACACGCTTAATACTGTGTGAGCCAGACATGATGGCTGATGCCACCAATCAACCAATCATGAATTACACACTGTTATCCAGTTATCAATGGCCATTACCTTACGCAAAATTTGGCGTATAGATTAGGGTTTTGACTGATTTTGGCGAGAACATGTTAAAACCACCCGTCAGGTTAGGTGTTTCGTCACCCTTAAGATAGGGAACGTAATTTTGGCCCAAATAGAAGTTGTGTGTATGTTTCTGACGTCATAGTCCTCATCCAAAAACTTCTGCCTCTTAGCAATTCTTGGTATCTTGGTCGAGTTGACATCTCGGGGAAGAGGTCATTTGAAGGAGCACATGAAGAAAATTCACTTCCCCCAAAAGAAACTTAAGGTTGGGATGAGAAACTTACTGCAGATGAGCCACTGGCTGTGCGACAATCTTATAAAACAGTACAAGGAGTGAGTGTATAAAGTGCAAAGTCAATGGTACTGATAAAAAGTAATGCGGTACATACAGAATGTGAACCTGCACTATCTCTAACTCGGAACCAATATCCGACGTCTTAGAAGGTTCGGCCATCCCAAACAACCATTGTTATTCAACAACATTTCCCCTAAACCGATGCAAGAATACTTACAATAAGTTGGCACGATTTAACACTCGTAAATCAAATGATTTAATTTTATTGATTTTAATATATATTTGACATCCTTTAAACACCTCAATGACATAGTATTTATGAATATTAATATTTGTTTTGTTTGTGTTGTTCTAGAGTAAGTGACTGTTATTGTGTAGTTAATTTGTTATTTGCGTAAAACAAATATAACAAAAGTGTACTATACGAAGAAATACTTTTTATTTCATTAAAACAGTTTTTTATTTAGGTATTTTTGTAAGTAGTTAAATCGTGATTGTTACAGCATTACTTTCGGTGTAAATGACCAAAAGCACTAGTAGTATACAATTTAAGATGCAAGTTTAAAAACTATTGATTTTATACAGTTATATATGTGAATATACATTAGATATCTCAGTTTAAAGAGAGCTGTATTGTGTTATCTCAACATTGTACAATCTCTACAGCTACCCATCATAGCACCAAGTGATTAAAGGTTGTAATTAAATTTATTTCTAATTAAAATTTGAAGGTATTGAACTTCCTGTCCAACTCATCTCATAACAGATCTTACTTCACGGTAGTTTCCGACGGGTTGACAGTTTATTCATTAGTCCTCATTAATTAATTACATCACAAGTTTGATGTTCTCTTGCCTCCGTAACACCTGACATTGATATTCGTTAAGTTTTTGTAAAGATTTAGCAACTGGGTTTTTTTTAACTTTTTACTGAAGTGTTTGTAGCAATATTTAACCTTTTTTGAGAGCCTTTCACTCTAAAAGATTAAATTATGTAATAGTATAGTATAGTGTTTATCACTGATTTTATAAAAAATCCATAGATTCATTCCATTTCAGGGAAACGTTGGTTATAAAAACTGAATTTGCATTATATATCTTGTCATTATTTTAACGTATTATAACATGAAATAAAATAATTGGTTACATTTATTAATGACTAGCTGTTTCCCGCGGCTTCGCACGCTTTTCGTAAGCGTTACCCGTGTATGTGCACTTTTCGCTCAAGTAAATTATATTTCCAACGCCGATGTAGAGTTTGCTTTGTTACCACGATCAAGAAAATCTGTATATGTTAATAGCCATTGTATACGTACATGTGTTTTGTTATAAAGTGGTCTAACACTCAAGCTTTAAGCTCAACCAGAAATTTATCTTCAAGACAAATATACATAATAACTTAACGCCTTCAAATAGTGTTTGGCTATTAAATATTCATAACTGTCTTGTAATTGCAGTTTATAATGTGCAGGCGCTTTGAAAACTATTATCTTGGAGGGCGAGTTACATCAATAGACATAGCATAGAAACGTTCTTCGTGGAAAAATACATATACATACAAATTTTTTGTAATGATCGGTCAAATAGTTTACGATTCCATAAAGAATAAACATGCAAACATTCATTTATATATACATATATATATATATATATACATTTATATATATATATATATATATATATATATATATATATATATATATATATAGATTAGGAATATCTATTATATATTATACTAATGCCCCTCCTGTTGAATACATTCACGTCACGTTTTATAAAACATCGCTATGACTTTTTTTATTAAGTGTATTAGATTACAGACTTTAAAGTAATGTTTGTATATTAATTATCACATTATAAAACACATTAATACTATGATATATATAGTGTGTATATATGTGTGTATATTTGAGTAAATAATTATCTATACACCATGACAGTTTCTGAAGTTTTTAAAGCACCTTTACACAAATTGTCATGGAGGTTCTTCAAGTAAATAGAAAGGCCAAGTTCGTCGTTCCGTCAACCCGGTGGTGTGGAGCCTTCAGGACAAAATCCCCTTTCAACACAACTACTCAGGCGCCTTGTGGTTGGTTGGAAGGAATTTATCCGAAATAGGCAAAACCATTTCATAAACGAGGGTGTTAGCCGGCCTAGGTATCCATAGATATTTACTAAAATTTGCTTGGAAAAGTAAGTAATTAGTTGTAGATTGTTGTTTTTTAGAAGGCACTAAAACCTTTCTGTATACAATTACTCGAAACGTTATGTGTTTGGACGGATTTTAATAACAATTGGCATACAACGAAACAAAGTAGGCGTTCGCCACACCACGTGTTTTGTAACAGGCTCATACACGAGCCTGTAACAAAATTGTACAGGCTCATGTACAGGCTCAGGAATTGTATGTGTTCATGTAACAAATTTTTGAATTTGTTCATCCCAAATTTTATAGTCTATAGCTCATTCTCATACATAATTTTCGAAATGTCCTCCGGACAGTTAGACAGAGAGGCAATCATACAGAAAAGAAATTTTTACATCAGTTTGAATTAGAGTAGGGGAATTATGTCAGCATACTGATACTGATCAGGATAGATTTCAATCATGATCAGCGAAATTCCATGGCTGGACATGCACCACCATAGAAGTCTTTCTTTTCTACGTAGAAATAAAGTGCCATGCAAAATTTAAAGTCCATGGAAAACATCTTTATCAGGATACCTTTTATTTTACATAGCCGTGTTAAATAATAAAAGTTCCTGTGAACTAATGAGGGCATTAAAGCGCAATAGTACGCAGAATTAAAACTTCTAACATTTACTAACCACTCTATTATGTTTTGCATGCATCTGTTTATCATGTTAAAACATCATATGGTCATTATCAGTTTGTTTAAAATGTATTCTGCTATTTTTTCGTTGCCGTCATGGTTTATCCATAAAATGCAAATGTAAAAATATTCGCTAAAGTTCAGTAAAATCCCATAGAGTGATACACCAACATTGAACACAGTGTTACTTATATATACACAGAAACGAATATTTTCTAGCCTCATGAGTGGTATGCTTCGCTAACCCCTCAGCCAATAAATGTTACTCCAGTATGTTTTTGGTGCCCGTTGAGCCAAAATGGGTAGAACTCTGAGACAAAAACTGGTTCCGGACAACCACCCTACATGCATTCACTTAAACAAAACTGAGTGTGGACTTTCTATGTAACTAATGTTGACCGATAACAGTTCGCAAGCTCTTTCGAATTCAAGGCAACTACGCTTCAGGGACAAAAGCACTTCTCAAAAAAAAAAAAAAAAAAAAAAAAAAAAAAAAAAACTCGGTACGTCCTTAGGAACACATACAAATTTAAAAAAATTGTTACACACCTTTTTGGAATGAATAGGGGTTTAAAAGGATTAATAGGATAATATTTATTGCACTTTTAGCTAAAAGAACAAAGCTGAAGATCATAATAATGTTCATAGCATAATTCAACACGCCTAATTTTAACCAGAACTGTCATGTACGTAGTATGGCTATATTATTTTTATAGTTAAATGTATAATTGCTGGTATATATTTAAAATTATAGAAGCTCTCTTGAAACCTTGAGGTGTTGTTCTTTAAATCCCGTTCTCATAATAAACACTACCATTAACGTCTTTGTAAATCAATGAATGTTACTTGTGAAGGTTTTGTGAAAACAAGGTCTTAAGAAACACTAACAAGTTTGTGCTACAGTCTTTTAAAAACTTAAAAGTCTTTTAAAAACTTTAATAAGCAAATAGTTGTATACGTAAAATTTGCTTATTTCAATAATTACGCTGCGATTGAAGACTAATTCTCAATAATAGCTATCGTAAAAGTCGTTATTTAAACCCAGCATTTAAAAACTTGTTTACGTACAGCACACCGATATTTATTTATATTTTTTCTAATATAATATAATTTCCAATATTTATGTTACAGGTTGAAAGTGCTGACATCCACTCCAGTGATTTTCTAGCTCACTTATTTTTGACAGAGCAGAACACTTTTAGAGAAATGAGACGTCACATTCTGTGTCTTACTTAAAAACCGGCACCCACATGAAATATTCCCGCTTTTTATGCAGACAGCTCACTAAAAAATGCGCACGTCACTCAGTCGCTGTTGCTGGCTCATGCAGCAGTTTTACCGGGGAAGCGCTCACCTGCAGATGTACATATGTGATACACGTAGCACTCTTGAAACGGAATTGCAAACTTTCATTTCACTCACAACACGGTGGCGTTTTTAATATTTCCGCGAGCGTGTCAAAGAGAAAACTTAACGTTTCTGTGTTTAAATCCAAGTAGATAATATCAAAAAGATTCCTTTTTTGTTGGCAATGAAGTAGTATAATAATGTTAGATACATTTCTATTGCACTGGTTACAGGATATGAAGTATTACCGCATTTTCCAACAACCTTCAAACGCCTTTATTATAAATGCACCTTTCCACTCCCACTTTTTTTCTTGATATTCTCCTTCAGAAAAGTACGAAACAGCTCTTTTCTCATTTTTCACGAGAATAATCTTTCTCTACTACTTTGATCAATAATAGGTTTCAAAAAGAGAAAAACAAAAGAAGGCATATTATTGATCAAAATAGTAAAAAAAAACATGACATAGATACATGTATATAATAGTAAGTTGTTTCTACCTTTTGTAGGTTTCAGACGACAGTGATGAGTTAATTTAAGATACTTGAATGTTATAAACTAGAAATTATATCAAATTATTTTACGCATTCTTTATCAGAATTATCAGAAAAATTAACTTTTCCCTTTAAGGGCGTTCAAATGTGTCGTTTGATATCAAAACGTCTTCATTATTAATAAGAATCTTTTGGTCTTTGTATGGCAATTTTTGCTAGTTTTTACTATTGTTTTATAGGTAAATTTTGTGGAATACATCCTACCACAGGGCAAAGAACTAAAAGTATCTATAAGATTCAAAATAGTCCATGTTAATTGTATGAGAATATTTTTGTCAATATAACTAAAACACAAGTTTTTGCTCAGATAGTTTTCAGCTAACTAAATAAATAATATCTACTAATTGGTTATAATAATGTTTTAGAATAATAAAAACTTGTTTTTTTTTTCAATTTCACCACCAAAAAATAATGTTAATATTTTTAAGAGTTGACTTTATTAAGGGTTTCCCAAGGCATGTTATAAAAGGGATGGAGGGGAGCTCCTGTATTTTAAGACCAATAAAGGCAAAGTCCAGCTTGAACTAACATTCCTGGTTACTACTGTAGGCTACATTCTTGGAAACTTTTTACAGCTCCGAACCGAGTCCGCCACCTCGCACTTATCAGCTCCAATGTGATACTCGCTAACGTTACTGGAGAAACTTTGGTTTTAAAACTTATATTTTTCTCGTGTGATAAAAAAGGAGAACTCTTATCCGCTCACTCCCTATCAATTATAAAACTGAAAAAAATATTTATATAAACTATAGTTTTTTTTTTAAGATTACATTTATTTATTATACTATACCAATTATTATATATTTTAACTGTTTTAATTTGTTGCTAGTATATCGAGAAATAAACGTTTTAAAATGATTTGATATTACCCTTCAGAAGGATTTTTTTACATTGCGATTTTGCTTAAACGACACGTTTTCACAAATCAGACAACATGAAATACTTAGATCCTATTTTCTATAACTTTTGTTTTTTAAGCTATCACGCAGACATATTGAAACCTGCTCTATTTTGGAATATATAAAATTGGAATATACACATATTCTGCTTGCGAATACAATATTTTTGTAAAACTTTTTAGATGTTTTGTGCTAATTGCAAAGAAAAATTTTGTTTGAGATAATTTACTTCACTAAAATTTTTTAACAATTACTCATGTTCTTAAGAAACAAAAATCCGACCATCTCTAGGCCAAACTTCCCCAGTTAAGGACCTCCCGGTACCGTTGGAAGAAAGGAACAGTTCATATATGGCTGCCATTCCGAAATACCTAACTGAAGAAGCAGTATTACTTTTTAAAGTCCATTTGCACAACACTATTAGGCAATTTTACAATTTAAGTATAATGGTAAGCATTTTACCAAATTAGTAGCAATTTCAAAAATGGTTCAATTTATTTAAATTTTCGTTTTGAATTTTTGTAAATAGACGTGAAATCTTATTAATAACTTTAAAATCAAAATCTTATAAGCATACGAAATGGTGCCTAAAACAGGAACTTAATCTTTTGCAATCAGTTGTAAACTATATCAGCTAGAAAAAAACATATTGTTTCAAAGTTATTGTGTTATTGTATACTTTATAAAACATTTGACATTGTAAATCATTCACATCTACTATTTTGCAACCTTAAATGAATCTTAAAGGAGCATTGTTATAGAGTTGTTATGAGAGAGATTGTTTAACACTTCCATTTTGCTCTGTGAAGTCTCATACCTGAGCTATAACCATTCGTTTTAAAGACTTTCAATGGCCACCATCTAGATATTGTAAAAACTGCATAGGAATTAAAGTGCCTTATATTGATTTAAAATATTTTAAAGTAGCTTTTTTCTATTTATGGTCTATTTTGTAAAATATGCCAGATACAAATTAGAACGGCCACCATCCTGTATCTTTTTGGTGGATGGTTAATATTACCTTTGACTTTATTATTCACACAGGAAATACATGATTCATATGGATGTGAGTGCTGAGGTCCGGGAATCATTACACTCAGTTCTGAAGACCGACGCTGGGGATGATCGCTTCCGTTCAAATATTTGCTACCTCACACTCTAAAGATGGCACTCCGAGCACTCTCAATTTATACCATTAGATTCTTGTATGGCAAATACAATCAAAGACAGCTAAATAACTCACCTTCCATTCTCAACGATCCATTCTTTCCCAAACTACAGTCCGAATAACAACATGACTTTATAAACGATTATTTTCGAGTATTGTATGAACTTAATAAATATTTTCAACTAAGACGTAATAGGTT
The DNA here is from genome assembly GCF_021130785.1 of Homalodisca vitripennis. Classification (NCBI taxonomy): domain Eukaryota; kingdom Metazoa; phylum Arthropoda; class Insecta; order Hemiptera; family Cicadellidae; genus Homalodisca; species Homalodisca vitripennis. The sequence goes on from NC_060212.1 coordinate 155,375,212, forward strand.
TCCCAGTCCTATATATCTATGTATGTTTTCTTCATCGAGAGACACACTCGACTATGGCACTGGAAACATTTGAGATCGAAAGTAGATTACAAGACCGGGAGAAGTAGACGCTCTTTGACCAAAATGGATTCCACGATCTAGATACGCATATAGTTTTTTAATCGGCCTATAAGGCAAACTAAACTGTGGTACCGTAACTGAATTTAAAAGGCCGGAAGTAGACACGTTTTAACCGATGTAGGCTTCTCAGTCCTAAATATTTATATATTTTTCTTCGTCGAGAAACAAGTCAAACTCTACTACGGCACTGGAAATATCTTAGACAGAAGGTATATGACAAGTGATAGACGTAAACGCTTTGTGACCGAAGTAGGTTTTCCAAGACCTATGTATTTGTATTTTATTGATCAGGCACTCATCTATATAAATATAATTAACTCGAACCAGAAATGGTTCTACACTTGCAAAACATAATCTCAGGGAGTGAGGTTAAACTCTGATCCTCTTAACCATGATAAAATATACCTGATGTATGCCTACGTTAAGAAATTTTAAAGATATCCATCATATTACATCATAAGCGCTTATAATAAGTGGTATAAGGACTTTGACTTTGAAAATAGCGTGTAAAGCCGCGGCTACCAGCTAGTATTTCTATGTTAATGTTTCGCTAAGTGTGTACTTAGGTCTCTACTGTATTCCCTCTAGAACTGAAATGCTAAATGAAATTCTGTATTGTGTGATTTACTCATTAAAACTACTTCTGTTTACTCTGTATGTTTAATTGAAATTCAATAAAACACTCCATTAAATGCCATGGAAGTTTGCATATAATTTTAAACCAATGTAATGTTAACTCGTGTTAACTCAAAATCGGGGATATTGACAGAGAAGCAAACTGACAATCTTGTGTTTAAAATTGGAGAATATGAAGAATCATAAAACATTGAATTACGCAATATAAAAAATACAATTACGTAAGTTAACGTATTGTTACTATTATTTGCCAAGGGGTTTTCCACATCTATGGTTATTATAGACATACCCTACTACGTTGGCTCTCTCATAGTGTAAAATTTAACGTAGAAGTCCCATTATGATTGTATATTGTAGAAATTAGCCAAGGGTTGGACATTTCATTCAATAATATGAACTTGTAAGATCAGCTATATTCCCATGAGATCGACAAAATCCGATTTTTAATTCATACAGTTAAATTTAAAACATCTTGTGTGATGGGTAACATAAACATAAAATATATCAGTTTGACAATAACAAATGGCTTTAATGAGGTTTATAATGAGAACCACGCAGTTTGACAATAACAAATGGCTTTAATGAGGTTTATAATGAGAACCACGCAGTTTGACAATAACAAATGGCTTTAATGAGGTTTATAATGAGAACCACGCAGTTTGACAATAACAAATGGCTTTAATGAGGTTTATAATGAGAACCACGCAGTTTGACAATAACAAATGGCTTTAATGAGGTTTATAATGAGAACCACGCAGTTTGACAATAACAAATGGCTTTAATGAGGTTTATAATGAGAACCACGCAGTTTGACAATAACAAATGGCTTTAATGAGGTTTATAATGAGAACCACGCAGTTTGACAATAACAAATGGCTTTAATGAGGTTTATAATGAGAACCACGCAGTTTGACAATAACAAATGGCTTTAATGAGGTTTATAATGAGAACCACGCAGTTTGACAATAACAAATGGCTTTAATGAGGTTTTCTAATGAGAGCCACGCTCAAAGACGTTTTAGAATAAAGCTCTGCAAAATCCCTGAAGTCGGTTAACCGAGACCGGTCAGCCAGACCCTTGGTTATCCGTGCCACAGCCACCACAGTCCCGTGCTCTGTTATCCGAGGGTCCTGACCGCTGTGGCTGTGCGCGGGTCATGTAACGGGAACTCTATGAAATAATCTTCCCTTTCGAGTATTACCGTTTAGTTTGTCCAGTTTCACAAGAAAATTACTCAAAATTACTCATTAAACGTTAACATTATAAAGGAGTCAAAGAAGATAACACAGCAATACATATAATTAACCCTCAAAATTATATATTAACTATGTATTCCACATGTTTCATGCAACCCCATTGCAGCTTTAGTGATCATCTATACAACAATTCACATCTTGAACTTTGGCGTTTTTATTTGGCTGATAACTTTAGTAGTAAACCAAACGAGGAGTTAATAATATACAGTGTTTTGTAATAACGAGTTATTAGTTATTTGTTCCAAGGATTTATTGAGTAAATAATAACACTTGGTTTCAGAAAGAACGTAGTAATGTATCTGAAAAATCTAAGAACCAAACAGACTAGAGATTTCTAATAAACCAATGGAAAGTCACAGTATGGTTTTGAAAGTATTATGAAATTTCTCTTTTCTTTGCTTTATTTATTTATTTATTTAACCTGTACTTTGCCCTTGCTTAACTAGCTATTGATATAAATAAATAAACGATTGATTTACAATGATTGCTATTGAGTGTCACATACAGGGTTTCTTGGATTATACTGCCATGGGCACATAAAACAAATTATATCCAACATAGGAAAAATTGTGGTACATGTTAAATTTGAATTTATACAAAATAGGTTTAAATTTTGAAAAGTTTGGAATCTTAAATTGGGTAGATCTTACTTGAGTTCAAATCCAGTTTTACTTTATATTTTTCATTGACACTTATTCATCTTCCAATCATCCTTGTCGGTTTAGTGTAGATTTAATACTGGTAGTAGTAATCCTTGCAGATCTGAGAGTTCTGGTTGTCATCCAATATTCAAGTGTTCATCATCTAGTAAATATCTTTTCTGTTCTTGGATTCAAAAATCGAGATTCACCAATTTAATACAAATAATGAAAGTATTACTGTATTTAATAACTTAAATGTTTATTAACTTTGATGAGAAATGCTTGTTCTCAGTCTAATATTACGTCATCATTCAAAAGAATAAAATTCCATTATTGTAAAGTCACCAGCTGATCTAAATTCACTTTATAACTCCAGGTGTTGTAAACTTACTTTGCATAACAATCTCCTTGATCTTAAGATTTAATGTATTCTGTGGTACTTGGTCTAAAGAAATTATTTTTTTTTATCTGATGATTCAATTTTACAATAGTTTATGTATTTCTATCTTATATGTATGATAATTTGTTTTATGTTAATTTTAACTCTAAAATAGGTTGCTAGTTTTTATTAATTTTAAAATCTATTGATTTATATATGTTTATTGTAAGTTATAAAAATTGCATGGGTGTATGTTCTTCTTCTTGTATGGATTCCTGTGTGTATGTGCGTGTGTACTTATGTGGTATAAACTCTTAAGTTATTTATTAATCTTTTATAAACAAACATAAAATAATATGAACTATTAACTTTTCAAAACAAAACTGTAACAAAAGTTTATCGAGAATGGACCCATAATAAAAAAGCCCACCCCAGTTTCCTGATTTGTCGCCACATGTTTTTGCTGTGATGATCGCCATTTACTATTTGCCTCTGATCAGTTGTCGGTGGTTGATCATTCGGTACAGATTTATTGTGACTTGAATTCTTTAGTTAAAGTTTAATAATTCGTGTTTTATTTTTATTAAGAACATGTTTTAGATATCCTGTGCAATGAGTTTGCACACTACTGTTAATTGTGATTCTTAACTTATGCGTGTCACGAAGCTCTTTGGTATGGCTTGTCTATCAACCTATGTTTTAATTATATGTTAGGTTAGTTATCCACCTGAGGATAAGATAAGATTGTAGATCAGTAGTGTTACTGATTTCTTGTATCACTGAACGATAACAAATGTCCGAAAAGGATCCAATTTCCTTCTCAATCCTTCCATCGTAAAAACAAAGTAAGTAAGAAATTTTGGAAAAATAATAATATTCTATAAGATAATCGCAGATTATCCTTCTACCAAGTAGTTAATGCCTCGTAATTATTGTACTTCTCCCATATTTTATATAAAAAATATTGTATTTTGTATCCTTTACTTATTTAAAATAAAGTAATAGAATAAATTGACGTTTTAATGGACGTGAAACTGTAATAACAGGTATGCCCGTAACAGTTAATTTACAGTAATCATGTTAAATATGCCTGTTTGGGTTGCTATTTTTGTGCTTATACGGTAGACCTAATATGTTAAGGTTCTTTTCTACTTATTAAATAAATAGTCATGTGATATTTTTACTGTAAAATGTTGTGATCTGCGCTTTTAAAAACACAGTAAATACTTAGTTTACCCGCATTTAAAACCCCTGATAGGACCTGTGTTGACCCGAAATATGTTGTGATGCTCATGTTTATCAAAAAATATTTTGGAATTAATTTGGCAAGTTAAAACACTGTTACTATCCTCATACCAGAAAATACTTGTATCATTGATGATAGCTTGTGTAACATTTGAAAACTTGTTTAAATATACATTTTTAGTGTATTGTGTATATATTTGTAAATTTATATTATAACTAGTTCCTTGGTATACTAAGGAAAGTTTGCTTAAAAAAATTCAAGAACATTTCCATATAATTTATTTGTTTTCGTACGTTCTATAGCGTGTTCTTTCTTTCCGACAAAAGATAGTTAGAAATTAAATTGAATAAAAACACAACCATTGATATGCTTAACTTAAAGTTTGTCAAGAGAAAATATACTGTTTCTGTCTGCAAATGTTTCTAATAAAACTCTGAAACTTCTACTCTCCAATGAATTCCAGTTGATTTCTTGTGTCATTATGTCAGACCTCAGTTGCCTCTCTTTGACTGCATTTTACATAAGAATGTATCAGAGAAATTACTCGGTGAACTTTGCTTTTAAGTTATTGCTAATTTTTCAAATGCGTAAAATATCAAAGACTTTGCTCTTGAGACGCCTTGACTGCACTTGTTCAGCAACATTGGCCAAACGTGCATAAGAAAACGTTTCTTAGTTCTGTAATCGTTATGTATAAACGTGGAATTATTTTATATATATATATATATATATATATATATATATATATATATATATATATAGGCGCTTTTTAACTGAACAGTCCTTTCACAAATGCAGACCATAACAGTTTCGGTTACCATATACTGTGATTCTTTTATAGCATAATTATTTTTTTAATGAATTACACAATTAAACAAAATATTTCAATGAGAATGCCAAGTCCAGCTACAGTTCACCCTCCTCCCACTTGCAGCATCTGAAATCCGATGCTGCTGCAGACTTGACTCCTGAAATCTAGAGTCGTGTTCGTCTGAAGGGATCACAAATACAGTCGGTGACGAAGATCGAAGTAGTTCAAAACGAACCCCTTACCCTCCCCCCCCCCACCATTGCTTCGACATCAGAGACACCCAGACCACAAAAAATAGTGCAATCTAGGTGAAGAGGTATTCTCATTGTCTCATCATGTGCTCAAAAACGTTCGCATCGAATCAGCCCTCCCTTTATGTGTACAAAATTTCAATGTGCACAATTTGAATTAGCATATTAGTAAATAATAAAGTATAATTGAATAGTTAAGACAAGCAACTATTTTACTTTGATTTGATTTTTTTTGTTTCAAAACATGAATAAAGTACAAACATTGACTTAAGTTACCGTTGTAATTTTTATGAGAGCACCATGTATTTACTTCAAATAGATAAATATACCAGTTAGCACATGCACGGTTGTTATGGCTTTGTTTTTTCAAAATTTCTTTCTTCATAAAAACCCTACTTCAAATTAGGAACTAATATCTCTTGTTTTAGTTTCTTTTCAAAAGGCTTGAAAGTTTTAATTTCTGTCTCTCGGACAATAGGCTTTACTAACGCTCTACCAATAACAGGTACGCCGTACCATATGATTTTTAAATTAGTATAATATATTAAACTCCTGAAAAATATATATATACATATATATATATATATATATATATACTGTATATACAGAAACATCTTCTTATCTATTTCTTAATAATTGGTCTTTAAAATTAAAGAGCCATGTTTTGGGGCCTTGAAGTAGGAGAGTAAAACAGTGTACTAATTAAGCACACCAATTTGTTTTTCAACTTTCCATAATATTTTAACGAATAGCTCCAATAATTTCTGTAACATTTAAACTCTTTTAGGGCAGAGAGGAGGAATAATAAGTCATTGCGAAAATAATTAAGATTTAATATGATGGAGCCCTATGATAATTTTGCAATGGAAGTAGACACGTTTAATGTGTATATTAATCCAGTGTTCGTTTCTAAAGGGGTTAAAAAGTTAATATACAAAAATCACTTACTCTCAGTTCCAATGAATTACTTTTACACGCTATAGTAGGATAAATAGATCCGGAAAGTCTATTTTGATTAAAAGCATTACCTGCAACATTTGTAATCTATACAACAACAATCTATATCAACATCTGCAACGCTTGTATTCTATAGGCCTGAAAAGTTTAATTCAGGTAATTGCCCCAATCGAGTACCAAAAAATCTATGTTTTTGTAAATTTATATAATTTTTAAAATATTGCATTAGTTGTTTCTACCTAACTTAAACAGATTTGTTTATACTTTGTTACTTTTAATATGCAAAACTTGTTTGTCATATGATTTTGTTTGAGAATTATATTATATTACCTAAAAGACTAAAGTGTGTTAAATCAATCTATCAATATAGTTTGGTGGAATTTCAATTCAATTCAATCAATAGTATTAAAAATAGATTCACAACAATACTAAAATACAGTCCTTACGAGTGTTATTTTAAATACATTGATTTTTTTTAAATTTGATGTTGCAAATCTTTGTTACTTTCACGTACATCTAAGAACGAAATAAATAAAAATTAAACACTAAGAGCAGCCAAAAATTGTATATTTAAAAAATTCAAAATACCTTTAAAACTTGGTTGAGTTGAAGCTTCACATTATCCAACTCAACCAAGTTTTAAAGGTATTTTGAATTTTTTAAATATACAATTTTTGGCTGCTCTTAGTGTTTAATTTGTATTTATTTCGTTCTTAGATGTACATAAACACTATTAATATTTTTGTATTACTCATTTTTATTAGAATATTATTTTGTTACAATATTTTATATTATTTACAGTACTTCATTTGAATATAGTACTCTAATGTAATAATTCCAGAATTGTAATAAAACGACTTCATTAATGACGGACTCGAACTAATAAAAGGAAAACTCACAATGTCGCTGGAACACATTTAACATAATGTCTACCGAAAAACTCATGAGGGGTATTCCTGCAGAGAAAACCACGTAAATGATTTTACGGTTGAATAAATATCAAAGTGCAGATAAACAAAGTAGACAAACAAAGGAAACGTTCGTTAATAAAATAAACCACAACCCTTTCTCTTCGTTACTTGAAAATCGAACTGCGAACTGAGGGGATGTGGTTAGTTTGTGTATTTGTTCCTACCTGAAGTGGTTGTTTTAATTAGAATGTAATTTACCTTCCGTCGTTTATTACATACAGTTATATCTTACCTTGTTTGTTGTGTTATTTTTTAATCAATCAAGTGTTCACAGTTTATTAATAAATCTTTTTAATTTAATTTAGATAAAATTTCTTTATTTATGTTATTTCGTATTCACGTTGGACCTTAACAGATTATATAAATTACATTGGCCGCTGTCTAGACCACTATAAGTTAAGTAAATATCACTGAGACTGTTTTGTCACAGAGATATTTCTATGTTTGAAGGTTATTTTTTGACGATGGAAGGATTGTGAAGGAAACAGGATTTTTCCGGACATTTGCCATCGTTCAGTGAAACAAGAAATCAGTAACACTACGTTTCGAGATCTGCAATCTGATCTCTTCTTCAGTTAAAGAACTAACCTAATACATAATTACAAACTAGGTTAAAATATAAACAAATCTTACCAAAGCGTTGTGGCACGCCTAGGTCTGGTCAGTAGTAGGTGATCAGTAGACGAATGAAGACGTATTGTGACCTGTATTCCGTAGTTCAGTTATAATGATTGGTGTTTTTTATAGTTTTTTATTAAGTGCATGGTTATAGAGTTAGTGAAGTTGGCAAACAACATGTAGGTTGTGATTCCTGACCTAGGCGTGCCACAACGCTTTGGTAAGATTTGTTTATTTTAACCTAGTTTGTAATTATGTATTAGGTTAGTTCTTTACCTAAAGAAGAGATCAGATTGCAGATCTCGAAACGTAGTGTTACTGATTTCTTGTTTCACTGAACGATGGCAAATGTCCGGAAAAATCCTGTTTCCTTCAGATATTTCTAATTGCTCCACCTTAACTGAATGAGCTCTGCTTCTGTTGGAATTCTGGGTAGCCCTTTCGTTTTCAAACCAATCGACATGAATTCTAAGACATGAGAAAACTACTTTGATTGCTAGTAGCGTGCCAATTGATTGTCACACGTCCCAGACTTAGCTTGTGATAATAATCAAAAGTTTACGTAACATCTTTATTATAGAGTTTTCAACAATTTCCCAAAACTGTGTAAATTTTTCTAATAAACATTTTATTTAACTTTAGCTACTGTTATTCTCAATGTAACTGTCTCGAAAAAAAAATCACATCGTTTTTATTTTTCGTCCACTTTTAATGTATCAAAAACACGTAATTATAATATCAAACTTTATTTTCGATTCAATTTTTATACAGAGTGAGGGTGAGGTTTTTAGTAGAATTTAACATTAAATCTTCTAGCATGCTGCCGTTTTGGACTTTGTCAAAGAATTCTTATTTTTCAGATACAGTATTGTATAGGTCTGTGCATAAAATAACAACGATGTAGTTTTAACGGTTAATCAATAAAGGTACTCATACGTACAGACAGACGAAACATGCTTACTATTAGAATTTAGTAAGTTTTGTACCTGTACGAGCACTTCCGGTTCGAGTGAAGTATATTTTCGACGCCAACGTTGATCTTGCCTTTTTCCCCGATCAAGAAAATATATATCATATATCAGAGAAGCCAACTCCTTTCAAAAGATTACTGTCTTTAATTTTATAATAAAAGCTAGATAATAACTTTGTGTTTTATATCTAATACTTAATTTTTGATAAAAATGTACAGTTAAGGTACATTGACAATGAGACTATTTAGATGTTTTTATTTTTATAAACTGAATTTTTTTAAACATTTTAGAACATTTAGAGCTGGAATTGGCACATTAGTTGAAAAGCACAATCAAGTGAACTTTCATCTAGCATAGTTCTTGCCGACTGCTTTAAATGGAGTATTCGGAGACAAATCTGACCATCTTATCGTGTTTTAGGACTTAATTAATCGTTAAAATAAAAAAGACTGCAAAATAAAACTAACAGTTACTCCTTAGAGAATTCACACACTATAAATGTAAACAAATTGAAAATAGTGGTTAAATTAGTTAAACATATGGCTGTGCTGTCATAAAACAATTTTTACACAGAGCAGTTGATTAAATTTGACAGGCTCTTCCAATTTATATAGGTATACTTTAGAGACCAAGATGGGATTCTCCACCAACTTAAAAACTAGTGGGGCCAAGCCCAAAAAGATTTTAGAAATAAAAAAGGCATATATTCATCCAAGGGGCCGTCAGAAAGTCCATGATAATGTTCAGTACAATCGGTTGAATAATTTACGTGTGAAAGCAAAACAAACGTTCATCGCATTTATAATATCACGAGTATTAGGATTCGTGTGTACAATCCTGTACTTTCACTACTCGTGAATGTTAATGGTACTGCGGTACTACAAAGTAGTAACAATAATTGGTTAGCGTTAGCGAAGCCCATCATTCGAGTAATTGAACAGTTTTTGTTTCTCGGTTTGAGCGTACAATATCTTAAGAACGAATTGACCTTTGCGTTATAAATTTATCATTTTTATAAATAAGCATTAGTCTATCTATTTCGATGATATCACTCTATTTTTATGTTCTCTTAGCACAAGGAGCTGTTCTCGTTGCACAGAGTCTTAAAAGTACCTTTACGCTTGCTTCCAGAGTGACAGAATATTCAGGTAGGGTAAGGATGGGGATAGAAGCTGCCTCTTGAATAGACCCGTTGGGTATTGAGCACTACGTCTCAGTCATGTCATTTTGGAAGAACCGAAAAGCAATCCCTGTACCAGCCTCCCAAGTCAAAGTGAGCGGCTCTCCCTTATGCCCAGGTTAGCAACTGCCTTCGCCACTTCGAGTCCCAGCAACTCCAACAGTCATTCACCGTAGGACTATGCCTATCAATCTACCCTTGCACATTTTCAGTTAGTGATGTGGTGCTCCTAGACATCCATAGGGGTTTTCATATTTAAGTGACGATGCTGGCAACGATAAATAAATTTGTAAACAGACTGAGCTCAATTATATGACACTTTGACATTTGAATTAGTAACACATGTAGCCCTATGAAATTAAGCTACAGACTTGAAATCGTGCATGAAACCTCAGCGACAGCCGCTAGTCAACACATGCTGTGTCGTATTCCTAGTTCCTACTTGGAAAATCACTGTCTTCTACGTGTTACAATCGTAAGGAACGGAGTGTTTGAGAGAAAGTAAAGGAACATCACAACATACAGCTCTGTGTAAGTGCAATGTGCAGGTACTAAGTTTTATATCTGAGAAGCCCACGAAGATCCAAGTTTTTATACTCTGCGTAAATGAGCGTTATTAAAACAAAAAGAGATAACATTGTTAAACATGATCTCTTAAAGAACGTAAAGTTTCTGATCCCAAGTTTTACGAACATAATGTTACAATCTTTTGTTTTCTAGTTGATATATTGGCTTTACAGTATATTAGGACAGCGTATTCTTTTACGCAGATTTACGTCTACGCAACAAAAATTCTGAGCTACCATCGTAAAGATTTGTTATCAGTCATTGTCAAAAGATTAACTCTCTTTTTGACACAATTTGCCTTATAATTATTTAATTAAAATATAACCTCTAAGAGGACAGTAATATTTTTTATAAATTACAAATTATTATGACTTTTGTATGTGTAGTTAATATCGGATCATAAAAACTTCTGCAGATTCTATAATTTATGATTTAAGGTAGTACAATCGAGTTTGGATGAACAACTTTGTTCTTTCAAAGTTATAGTCTTATAAATTAACTTGTCTGAAAACATAAAAGTAGAAAAACTCTTTTTCAATTACTCCATGAGGAACTACAGGCATTTCAAGTGTGAAATTTAGCCAATTTCGTAACTTACCCCAAATAGAAATGGATGAAGATAAAACGTTATTTATTATAGAATGTATATAAGTTACATCTTTAGGGACCGACGTGTTTTAATTATGTATGACCTAATGAAATTATACTTTTAAAGAAATAATCAAAGATATTTTCATTGTCACACTAAACATTATCTTTAAAACATGTACGATAAATTCTAGTTCTCCAGTAAATATTCTAATAGCAAATAGCATGTCTGTTTCCAGTCCACCCCACCTTATAAGCGTTTTGTTATACGAGAGTAAGTACCTCACTACTAGTTAGCGACAATTCTGTTATCACTCCACCCCAACTTATACAGTTTTCTTACACGAGAGTAAGTACCTCACCACCAGTAAGTAGTCCAATTTAGTTAGTAACAATTCGGTTAACAGTACACCCCAACTTATACAAAATTTACTACACGAGAGTAAGTACCTCACCACCAGTAAGTAGCCCAATTTAGTTAAGTCACAATTCGGTTAAGAGTCCACCCCACCTTATACAGTTTTATTACAGGAGAGTAAGTACCTCACCACCAGTAAGTAACCAAACTTAATGAAATTCTGTTATCAGTCCACCCCACCTTATACAGTTTTATTACAGGAGAGTAAGTACCTCACCACCAGTAAGTAACCAACTTAGTTAGTAACAATTCGGTTATCAGTCCACCCCCACCTTATACAGTTTTATTACAGGAGAGTAAGTACCTCACCACCAGTAAGTAACCAAACTTAATGAAATTCTGTTATCAGTCCACCCCACCTTATACAGTTTTATTACAGGAGAGTAAGTACCTCACCACCAGTAAGTAACCAAACTTAATGAAATTCTGTTATCAGTCCACCCCACCTTATACAGTTTTATTACAGGAGAGTAAGTACCTCACCACCAGTAAGTAACCAAACTTAATGAAATTCTGTTATCAGTCCACCCCACCTTATACAGTTTTTATTACAGGAGAGTAAGTACCTCACCACCAGTAAGTAACCAAACTTAGTGAATTCGTTATCAGTCCACCCCACCTTATACAGTTTTATTACAGGAGAGTAAGTACCTCACCACCAGTAAGTAACTCAAACTTAGTGAAATTCTGTTTATCAGTCCACCCCACCTTATACAGTTTTATTACAGGAGAGTAAGTACCTCACCACCAGTAAGTAGCCCAATTTAGTTAGTGAAAATTCGGTTATTGGTCCATCCCATTATATTTGCGGTAGTGAGCCATGCACGTTAATACGAGGGTAAGATTAAGGTGAACAATAACTTTGTTATACTGACACTTTGACGACATTGTTATCAGTCAAGTTCATCAGACAAAGTTAGCAATCTGAAAAGTGACTGAAATTATCCAGTATAACTTACATCTTTAACTATAAGATTGATATAATTTATATTACAAATATAACTATTTTTATAACGTTTTAAAGTAATTAGTTAAGTTTTAGTTTTATTGATTTTTTTGAGGTTACCTAGTAAGCATTAAAAACAAAATGTGAAGTTCACACAAGTAATGCCAGTTGTGCCTGTCTTCTGCCGTCCGCTATGCTATCATCGCTGTATCATGTTGAATATTCTTGTGTGATAAGAAGCATTTTGTTGTGTTTTGTGTTGTGTCCTTAAATTTTGAACTAAGAACTACAAGTCGAAACTATAGTACCGTTTGACTAAAGTGTGTGTTATTGTCAAGTAAGTTATCAACTTTCCAAAAAAGGTTAAATCGAACCGACAACGTTTCACGTGTTGTATCGTATGATTTAAACATTTCCTGGACGTTATCTGCAGCGCTCGCTGGTGGGGGAGCTAATGCGCGGTCCGGCCGCTGCCACGGGCTTACAGCTGTCCAGGAAATGGAATCATAAAAATGCGATCTGAAAATGGGGTCATCGCATCCCCTTTGATAACAAACTTTCGACAGGAAGAATATTTAATTTTCCGCCCCCTTACACTCGCCCAAACACTGGTTTTATTTCCTAAACAACGAACACATTTTGTTACGTGCAGTTCTACCGTTACACCTGTTCCGTTCATCGTTCCGGCGCCGATGTTCGATAAACGTAACTTGAAAGCAGTATAATGTTTATTTTACTAGATTTAAAACAATTTATGGATATAACTTTTTAATATACAATGTTATAAACTAATATATAATAATTTTACAGAAGATCTCGTTCATTTTACAGAATATCTAAAATATTTAAGTTGCAGTGTTAAGGAATAAATAACGGTGCCTCTGTTATCGCAAGCGTATTCAATTTAAACAATTACTTCCAAATCATCTCCTGCCAAATCACAGCAACACAATCACAATAGAGTAACACACATCTAAATAGGTCTTGGTTAAAATGAGTAAATAAATATTGAAAATAAATCAAAATTTTCACCTGACTAATTACTCAACTCTAACTTTACTTATGATATTTATAGACGATATATCTCAGTAAATGTAATACTTGCAGTGCTATTTGTCTTTTGTTCAATCTAATGAGATATTTATACTCGATGTGCTAAGACAATCTCAGTAAATTAATTCCCTAGGTAACCGAGATGAAAAACCAAAAGATAATAAGAACTCCGTGTACTGGGACAACCTCAGTATATTAATTCCTTAAATAACCGAGATGGAAAACTAAAAGCTAATTAGAATTCCGTATACTGGGAAAATTTCAGTGAAGTACGAGGTTCATTCAATAAGTAACGAGACAAATTTTGTAAACGTAGCCTCAAATATACTGATTTTAACAATGGCGAATCGGCTGGAGAATTTCATTGTGGAAGAGTAACGTACTGTGATCATATTTGTAACCGGAGATGGTGAGAAAGGTTGTAAAATCCACAAGAGAATGTTAACAGTGTGTGGAGACAATTAATTGTTTGAATCGATCGAACGTTTACAAATGGGTAGAACAATTTCAACGTGGCCGTACAAAGGTTTCTGACACAGTGCACCACCAGTCGAAGTTGGAACTTCCTCTCTCGAATCTTGGATTTGTCGATTAATTCGGGACAATTAAGCGTATCACTACTGAACTGATAAGTGTAAAAATAAACGCAATTGTTTAAACATTCCATAAAGTTATTCACAAAAAGCTGCAGTACACGAAAACCTATGCGAAATGGGTGCCCTGAAAACTCATGGACGCTCAATAAAAACCCAGCTTCAAATCAGTCAACAGTTGAAAAAACTATATTCAACTGAAGGAGAATATTTTTGGAAAAAATTGTACATGGATCTACTATGAACCAGAGTAAAAACCACAGAGCCTTGTGTGGAAGCATACGACCACTCGAAAAACATTCAGGACCCAGCCATCTGCCACTATAGTCATGCTTACAGCATTCTGAAAATTTCAGAGGCCAATTTATTGTGATTTTCTTGCAGGCCAAAGTACGGTAATATTGCAGTGACATGCTGGAAAACAAGATAATACCTGCCATTCGAACAAAACGCCACGGGCTCTTGACTGAAAGCGGGATTTTGATTCATGACAACATACGCCACACCTGACAAAAGAAAAAGTTCAGAAACTGGGGTGAAAGATCCTTCCAAATCCCCCCTACAGCTCTGACCTTGCCTCACCACACACTCATCTGTTAGGGTGCCTTAAAGAGGGTCTAAAAGAAAAGAAAGAAAATTTAAATCTAAAAACGTCAGGTGCAAAAGTGGCTTTGAGATTATTCTAAAGAATCTCAAGACAATGTCGAAAACTAACCCAAGGTTTTGTCCTTATTAAATAAACCGGTTCTGACTAGTAGTAGTTTGTCCCGTTACTTATTATTAATGGCCCTCGTAATTATTTAAGTAACAGGGTTGTGAAACCAAAAGCTTATATGAACTCCTTGTACTGAGACAACCACAGTGAAGTAATTCTCTAAGAAACCGATATGTGAAACCATCAGCAACTATAAAGTCAGTGTTCTGAGACAACCATGGAGAATTATAAATCCCTAATCAGCCGAATTGATAGACTAAACACAAATAGGAAATTCTTGTTACGTGGCGACCAGTCCCCAATGATCCATAACTGCACTTTTGGAGAGCCTTTCCCAGCATTTGACCACTTTGCACAGACAATCCATTCACAACTACAATATTTTCCACTTGACTAGTTGAACTTTCCGTCTTTTTATTAAACTTCAGAAATTTTCCGAAATTATGAAACTTATTATTAAAGTGTTACTTAATTTATTTTTTTAACGGTCTGGAAACATTCTTATACACTCTTTATAATGTTCATAAAATATAGTTAAAATTCTAAACAAACGAAATTGTCCTTTATTTCTACTTTACTTTCTGTCCATTTAAAATACATGTTTAAACTCAAAATGAAGATTAATACAATAAAAGGAATGAGTCGATATTTAGAATATAAGCTTAAAGAATAAGTTCAGTAGTGAGTACACAAAGGCAAATTTTTATTCAAAATGACGCAAAGACGTTTTTCCTTCTTCAGCTATATATAGAAGAAATAAATTCTGCAAACAGACGTGTGTATAAAATTTATAAAGAACTTTAAGTCCTGTTAAGAAAATTATTTAATGATATTTTCTTTCCGTCCTAAAATTTAACTTGTTGAGTTTTATTAATAATGTTGATTATTTTAAGCAGTTTAAATGTTTTGCTTTTACATTATTATAACCTCAGTTTTACAGGTAAATTTGAGTAATTTTTATTTAATCGCAGTTCTCATTTATTTATTACTACATTGATTACCTTCTTTATCAATTGTTTGTCTAACTTAACTATCACAGATAAAAATATACAGTGTGCGTTTTTATTCATTTTTTGATAGTTTAAAAAATTAGTTTAAAAGTATTTGCAACTAAATGCGTATTGGTATATTGTAATATTTAAATTCGGTAAATTTAAAATTTTTTGCAGTAGTATATATGTTCTGTTCTTTGATATAGGGAATTATACATCCATAAAATAGGATCCTGTATGGCTACTGCAAGGGCAGACAGAACAGAGGGGTGAGAGGGATGTAGAGAGAGACAGAGAGAGAGAGAGAGAGAGAGACTTGTTATGTCAAGAAGCCAAATTATCCCGGTCCAGTCAACTGGCCGCCCGAGACATCTGTTGCTCCCTTTTATTTGGCCCTTATCGAAGAAATAATATCATGCATCGAAACACACGAAAATGGTGTATTTTCCTTAGATTTAACAGAACGTACTCAATGTTGAATCAAATGGAAAATAATCTTTTGGTCTTAAACGTACGGACTTTCATATTTTACCTTTGTGATCAAATATTCTTTTCGAACTCATATAAAAAGTAATATTGGATTTCCAGTCACAAAGTTATATGTAGGTAACGGAAAGTTTAAATTGCTCAGTTATATTTAAAAAATGGAATAATGTTAACAAAATTGAGGATATGAGAACTATATAGACTCTTTATTTTCAGACCCTAATTTTTGTTAATTACCTTGTTAGTGGGCACTGCATGAATAAAAAATCCAATAAATACATACATTTACAACTGTGTAAGGTCCAGTGACTTCTGTTGAAGCAGACACCCTACCTGTTTCTATGCAAACTCGACCAGGGGCCGGATCTAACGCCTGGGAAACAACATATTTAATACGATGAGCTTCTTCCATTATTGCAGAAGTATTCTAGAAAGACGGTTATGGAATGCTTATTTCGTAATAACTGACCTTTTATGAATGTATTTACTGTAATTTTCATTTGTTTCAAATGTCTATTTTGTTTTAACTATATATTTTTTATTATTGTTCTTAACTGATTAGTTGTTTTATTGTTATTATTTCTTTGGTTTTAGCGCATTTACATTTGTATTGTAGCGCATTTTATTTGTTTGCGAGTGCCAATGGCCGAGCGGTCTAATTCCTTGGACTTTGGGTCTGAGTTAGAGATAGCGCAGGTTCAAATCCTGTCTGTGACCGTTTGCACTTGTTATCAGTACCATCGACCTTGTACTGTATCGACTCTCCCCCTTATTCTGTTTGATAAGATCCTCGCACAGGCCAGTGGCCCATGAGGACGGACAGAATAAGGCTTAAAAGGGGATCGGCTTCTGCTTAAAAAAAAAAAATAATAAAAAATAAAAAAAAAATTATTGTTACTTTTTTAAAAATCTTCAAAGATAAATAAATAAACTGTTGGATATAATTATTTTAAGATAAAACAATGTGAATGGTACGTAGAGAAACAACTCGTGAAGAACATTTACATAAATAAACTTTCAAGTAAGATCCAATAAAACAGACTTTCACAAAAATGGGGGAAAAAAGCCAAGACCACCCCTTGATCTTGATGGGGATTCAGGACCTGTCGTGATAGGGCTTTAATTTTTGTTTTTAGGGACTTTAACTCCAAGATATCCTTAAATCAGATCTTTAAGGACACAACTCTAGCTCAGGATCGAAATTTGAAAAAACAACATTAGCTAACCTGAGAGAATTTCTAAAGACTTCCTGCCGTTACGAACTCCAAAACATCATGAGCATCATGTTTAATTTGTAAAGTATAGTAAGATATTTTTGTATAAATTCATATTTTGATTATTATCTCAATCTTCAGGACATTGTGTCAGAAATGCTATTTATTTCATTTTACATTTTATATAAGGACTTTTACATAATAATACGTATGTGTACATGTGTACTTGGGTTATGACACTCGTACTGTGTACATCCTCTATCTTGTAAGATTCTAGCCTGGAATTGTGTCAGGCTATGATGGTACTTTCAATTCAGAGTCGCTACGGGCCCAATAAGACTTCATTCTTTAACCCGAATACAAGGAATAAAGTATCTAAATCATTTCACTATCATTAATAAAAAGAGTTTTTCCGCCAGAGATCTGTTAATCGAGGTTTGGAAATTTTGAAAGAATCTATTTAGAGCCAATCCTCCACCTAAACTAGTGCGGCTAAAGATCGGTTTCTTTCTTAAGGGAAATTTCTCTATTGAATCCAAGAAAAACCCATATTGCGTGCTTATACAGTACAAATTGGTTCTTGGCTTCTGGACTAGAAAGCATATTTCCAAATAAAAACTATTTGGCTTGTTTGTTGCGAACAGCTTAATTGAAAGATCTCTGAGGGAAAAATTCCTTTTTTTTCAATGACAAGTGAAACGATTTAGACATTTTAAGTTTTTATAAAATTAAAGGTTAAAGATCGTATTTGACCAGTAATCACTCTGCACTGACCAATGGCAAAGGAAATTTGGTTAATTCTAAGCAATATATGGATCAACCTCGATTTTTCTCATATTACAATATAATGTTCCAATAGTCAATTATAAAAGGAAATGACTAGAATTTCTTGCCGGAAAGCAGTTATAGGGAGCAGGCAACCGCCAGACGGTCATATATTGCTTAGAGTTACCTATTAGTGATCAGGGGCACTGACGTGATCTGGGCTTCAAATTTGGAACTACTCGAGTTAATTTTTTTTCTAAAAGAGCAAGCAGAGCAAAAATTTCTGATAAATTGTTATTACATATTACAATATAATGTAGGTAATGTATGTAAAACAATTTTTAAAACACATAATTACATGCTGGAAAGCAAAGTAAACCAATATAATCCGCCCAATACAAAATCTCCGTAAACATCTGGTAAAGGAATCTGTGTCATTCATTTGGCCTGAATCAATTCAGTATAGACGAAGATCACGCACGATGCTTGCCCGCTGCGCAGCGCTTCGCGCTGCTTGCTTTTTTAGAAAAAAAAAAATTAACTCGAGTACTTCCAAATTTGAAGCCTAGATCACGTCAGTGCCCCTGATCACTAATAGGTAATTCTCGCGGTTGCCTGCTCCCTATAACTGCTTTCCAGCAAGAAATTCTAGTCTTTCTCATTTCCTTTTCTAATTGACTATTGGAACATTATATTGTAATATGAGTTGCCTGCTCCCTATAACTGCTTTCCGGCAAGAAATTCTAGTCATTTCCTTTTCTAATTGACTATTGGAACATTATATTGTAATATGATTGCCTGCTCCCTATAACTGCTTTAATTCTAGTCATTTCCTTTTCTAATTGACTATTGGAACATTATATTGTAATATGAGAAAAATCGAGGTTGACCCATATATTGCTTAGAATTACCGAAATTTGTTCTATCGATTTCAAGAAAACCCAGGTTGTGTTTATGCGAGTACAAGTCAATTAGCTCTCGGCTACTTGACTTACCCTTTATAACTTCGTATGGTAAAATAAGACATACTTTAATTTTGACTTTGACTTATCCGTTGATCAGTCGAAACTTGAGAGGAGACAGTTTATCTTATACAAATTATTTATTCATAGTTAACTACTAATAGTTTTAAATCAATAATACAAAGCCATCATCCAGAAGAAATATCAAAGAAATGTCTCCATCTGAAGTACAATTTCTATAAATAAAATATTAAAATTCCAACTACAATAATACTATTTAAATTCCTATTCTTATTCATATTACATTTTTCAAATTAACTCTTAGTTTCATTCTTTTAGTTGTTTGTATATTTATAAGGGGCATGAGATAAGGTGGAGGTTGCATCCGGGTTTGAGAGTGAGTAGAATGGTATTACAGTCACCTTCCTCCAGGGTGGCTTCGGACCTTCTCTCATTAAACAGATCAATGTCTTCTAAGGTCATTGGTCTCATTACGGGGCATGGTCACCTGAGGAAGCATCTTCACAGAGTCGGCATCCTTCGGGAGGATCCGCTCTGTGGAAGGTGTAATGAGCAGGAGGAGACTGCTGAGCACCTGCTCTTTGATTGCCCCTGCAATAGCAAGAGAGCGGTATGCCATCTTTGGTAGTTTGGACAGGGGTGGTGAATTTTCCCAGGAGGACTTGATAGGTTGTTTTCGGCGGTTTGTTGAACTGCTGAAGTTGTAGACTGGTGGGCCTCATGGTGTGTTTCCGGGGTGCGCAAAAAGCCCTTGAGGCTTAAGTGCATGGCAGTAGGCCGCCCCAAGGGAAAAAAAGAAGATTTTGATAAAGACTAACTACATAGCAGAAATTTAATTATATTCTTCAGAGCTGAGTTAAACGCCAATTTTCCGAAATCTCAGTTTCTGTATCATACAAATCCAGTTTTCAGCCTTGTTCTGAATAAGTTATTTTTATATTCTGACAACATTCAAATTTATAAAAGAATAACAGTTTTTGGTTCGTTTGCCATCCTACAATGACCTAGTCTTAGTGTGATAATGATCTAGCCTTATGTTATGTGAGAGAAAATAATCCATATCAGAGTTACTGTTAACAACTTCAATCTTCACCTGTGACTTCTATGAGACTTTATTGAGTTCCTCGGAGTGTTAATGCAAATATTGTGAGCTTATTTAGATTAGTTCTTGCACAAGGAAGCCATTAAAGAAAATATTTTAGTATATAAAAAATCAAGGTAGCGCTGTAACATTTCACCAGATCCATTGAATTAATAATGATAAACTAAATTAGAATAAATCACTTTTTTAATTAAGTTGTAGAATAAACTAGTTGGGTTCTTGAATGAAATGTATATGTTTTGATCTTTATACAAGTTAACATTGTCTGTCGATCCCAATAGTAATACAATTGAAGTAAAAAAGAAAATCTAAGCATAATTCAAATTTTTGTAGAAATACAAAATTAACACTGTAATGTTCAACGAAAAAATTGAACAATAAAATATTTTACTTAAAAATAGCATAGTATACAGACAGATATCCAATTTCATAGTATAGAATTAGAAAGACACTAATATGGATTTACTATGTTTACCATAGAAATATATTATTCGAATAAAATGTTAACGTTAGATTACAAAAAAATGCATTATTTACTTTAAATCAAAATAGATTTTTAAGATAAAAGTATGAAGTAAAAAGCATGGTCTTCAAAAGTGAGTAAAAAAGCGAAAAGTGTAGGCCCATTTAAAAGATTATGAAAAGATGTATTGCAAAGTTAATTTATGATTGTAGCGTCTTAATAGATGTATTTTAAAATCATATTGCGAAAGCGTTCATTTAAGCATGACTAGTTTTATAAAAATTAAAACTCTATGTAAATTAAGAATTGATGTATTAATAAATTAACTCCTTATATTCAGTTCTTGTGGTTATTAAAACTTTATTTTTTCAATATTTTACCACTAAAATAATCCACGCCTTTGTCCAGAGACTTTACAAATACAATTACTTAAATGTTATAAGAAATCTTTAAATTATAGTTTTATAACAATTATGAAATCATACTAAATACCTGCAGTGGTTGAGTAAAAAAGTAACGAAAGGTATAATGGCGCTTAACACATACTCGTGTTAAAGTCAGATCTTTTCGAATTGTTAAATCTAATTATATTTCAAACTTACTAAAAAATTGTGTAAAGAATTTCCTTTCGATACCTTTACTATGTCCACCATCAACCGTTTAAGACGTCGGAACGAGTAAGCAAGGATTATAATTTGTTACTACTAGAAATTATCACACATTTTCCTAGTGTTTATTTGTATTTTTGCGAGCCTTTCCGAAATCAAAGATTTCTGGAGTGAGGTGGCTCCAAAATAAAAATAAATAGTGGTGTCAAATTAAAATCCTTCTAATTTCTCTAAGAATCTTCAAGGATTGTAATGTCTAAGTTGTCCAGCCTGTCTAGTGGTAGTTATACTATTTATTTTTGGTGTTTTTCATATCGCACTATCTGAATATTTATTGAACCGTGGTATTAAACAATTAAAATTAAACAATGATTTTGTAATCCAGAATCAACGTTCAAAAGCTAAGGTAACAATAGTATCAGGAAATTTGATTCCATGATGTAAAACTAAACGAGAATTCGCATACGAAGAACAATGTGGTAATTGGACCTGGCAATGACCAACACAGTAATCCAAAGAAGCAATTATAATATATTCCTCCAAGAATGTCCAATTAGTATTTTGTTTGAAATTTACATATTTTCTAGAGGAAATCAAAATACAACAATTTAACTTATTCCACCAAATAATTTTGACATCATGTGCATTGGCTCAAGACAAAATTGATCTTTTTGACGTGTTAATATACAGAAGAACCCAAAATCAGAAAAGGATAATTGAGAAAATATGATTTTTTTAAATTATTTTACCTTCACCAATACAGGTATACTATGATCTGAGTTACTTTAGTTGAGATATAAAAAAAACTAGATATAAAATTTATCGATGCATTTAAGAACAACGCAAATCTGTAGCGGACCGCTGAGCTTAACATTCAGAAGTCTACGAGATCACGCGTATAAGTTTTACAATAAAATACATCTATCATTAACCGTTATTAAAAACAAACACTATTAAATAACCCTGATTTGAGCTTCATCGTTTATTATTAAAATAGTCAAATACTAAATGATTATGAATGTACTCTGTTTTATACAAGAATAAATTATCGGACTGATTTATGTGCATTATTCTTGTGTTAAAACTCGGATTTTTTTAGTTAAAACACGTGGTATTAGTCAGATTAGTCTGAGTTTTACAAACTCAAATTTTTATGTAAACATTGGGGCTTGTTTGATTTAGATAGTAATTGATAAACATTTTCTAATTATTTCTTGTAGATTATGTGTACAATTAACATAATTGAGACAGTCACAATTAACACAAAATGTAGTCACTCTAAAGTATATAACATTTTTCATTGCGACTAGTTTCACTGGCAAAAAGTAAATTTTACAGACATCACAATTAACACAAAATGTAGTCACTATAAAGTATATAACATTTTTCATTGCGACTAGTTTAACTGGCAAAAAGTAAATTTTATAGATTGCAGTTGTAGAATTGTAAAACGAAATGAAGTACATCAAATTTTAGATAAAATATAACAAAAGATCCATAACTACGATTGTGTACGTGTATACTACCCTTTTAGTCGCGTCAAGTTTATAACTAGTCTAAAACAATTAAAATAATACCTACATAAACTGCTATTTTATATATATTATATATATAATGGTCAGAACCAATTTGTAATATTTGTACAATGATTTGAGAACAATATAATTTAATAGTAAATTATCGATCTTTCGCGGTGCTGAACTGCTATACCAAGGTTCCGGTGTCCTAGCAACGTTGTGCAGTGCTGCTGCCTGGTGACGGCAGAGACAACTATTACTCTGTAGTCACTCCCTGCGGGTGTTGGGGGGGCGGGGGGCAAGCTCCTCCCAACGCCCCACACTACATACACTACTGTACTCCTACTGCATAAATAAACTATCGTCCTGTATGTAGCGAGAAGAAGAAAAACAAAACAAAAGAGTGGTCCACTCGTACCAAACAAAAATAACAAAGCCACGTCCACCACGGTGATACTGGGATTCCTAACTGTATTATATCTTTGAAGTTTTGTGATCGTATTTGTTGCTTCATTTAAAAAAAAGTTGATATCCTGATGGTTAAAGCTAACATATAACATATTCAAATATGGATGAATACAATTTCATAATTAATTATGCTAAAGTCATTCTCAGTAACTTTCATATAAATAATAAATACAAAACATCTACATTTTAAACTACAAATATACTTTTTTAAAGCAAAATAAGGTTTTGCCGTGAAAAGTGTAAACATTTACGCAAGAAAGAAACAACATAAATTTAAATGTTTCTGAATCAATAATAAGTCATATGAAATATTCAAACTGTCCAATTGCATTACAGGTAAATATTAATTAAAAGGTTCCTCCACCCCGCTACTCTTAAAGCAGTTTATGCTAGAATCGAAATGTAGATGCAACAAGGTAGGCCTACCTCGTGTCGAAAAATGGCATAGCCTGGACGGAGTAGTGATCGAACGGACTCAGGCAGTGTCTTGAGAGTAGCCGATCCAAGATTGTCGAGACCATGTCCAATTGCATTACAGGTAAATATTAATTAAAATGTTCCTCCACCCCGCTACTCTTAAAGCAGTTTAGGCTAGAATCGAAATGTAGATGCAACAAGGTACCTCGTGTCGAAAATGGCATAGCCTGGACGGAGTAGCGATCGAACGGACTCAGGCAGTGTCTTGAGAGTAGCCGATCCAAGATAGTCGAGACCATGTCCAATTGCATTACAGGTAAATATTAATTAAAAGGTTCCTCCACCCCGCTACTCTTAAAGCAGTTTAGGCTAGAATCGAAATGTAGATGCGAAAAATGGCATAGCCTAGACGGAGTAGCGATCGAACGGACTCAGGCCTAGCCGATCCAAGATAGTCGAGACCATGTCCAATTGCATTACAGGTAAATACTAATTAAAAGGTTCCTCCACCCCGGCAGGCTAGTCTAGATGCAACAAGGAGAAAAATGGCATAGCTAGACGATCGAACAGACTCAGGCAGTGTCTTGAGAGTAGCCGATCCAAAATTGTCGAGACCATGGGCCAATTAAGGTCGTATCCTTGTAGTGGGAGGCGGTAACCTCAGGTTAAGAACGCGTGTTAGAGGTCCTCCTCCTGTTCGTCAAAACCGTCATGATCGAGTACAGAGTCGAATGTTCTTGCTATGTTTGGAATCCTCGATTTCTGGATTGGGCAAAATTGTACTTCAATTCTGTTGGAAAACGCTTCGGCATTATTCTTAGTAAAACGGACAACGCAATCTCAGCCCAGGAGAGGGTAATTTATATTCTTCTTCTTGGTCTACACAGTTGGAACCAGACGCGGGAGTGAGCCATTTTCAGAATCTAAGTATCTATGAAGTCTTTCCATCGGACCTCCTACGTTCTCGTAGTAACACCTAGCAACCTTGCGTTGCGCAGATGAAGAAGCTCTGTTTGGGATCTGGACTAAATCTCTGATAGTGTTTCCGAAATAATGGACGCACTCGGACCTCTTCCTGATGAAACTTGATAGGCAATGGCAACGCTCTGATGGAGGGTTGTTGCACAATCAGTCCTCGGACGTCTCTGGTAGGAGAATGAAGTGTCCTGGGATTTGAGAGTGATGATCACTCGGAGATGGTAAGGATAAGTCTATTGTTCCTACAGGCTATAGTGACTACGGAAGGCAAGAACGTGAGTTGCGATGTAAGCTGAATGAGGTAGGTCAAGGGTTCAAAAGACGTCGAAGGCGACGTTCAGCTGTATCGTTATAAATGCAGCCAGAATGGTAATAAGTAAATAGTAAAACATTTTATGTTGAGTTCCTTTGGACTCTCAGTTCTATTTAATAAACAGCATAATAGTGTTTAAGTGTATCGGTTATTGAAGATTATCAAGTTTTACAACTTCAATGTATTTACTCTTATTAAGAGGAATTACGCGTTACTCAAACCACTCACACATAACATAAGATTTGACATTTATACATACAACATCCTTCCTAAATCAGGCATTCTACAAAGCTATCATATATATCATATGATCGCTGTGAGTAAGTCTTCCTTTAGTGAAAGCTTAACAATACCTTTGAAAATAAAATAATTCTCTCTTGTAGACCTCCAAGAACATTTGGTGTATTGTGAGTACAAACCATATTGGTCAAGTGTTACTCTTTTTTCAAAAATAAATCACGGCAGTTAAAATTTTGTTAACGGGGTGACATATGAACTGGTGCACTAGTACCGATTCACCGTCGGAGTATAACCCTTTTTAGGGGTATCTATAAGAAAAAAGCTTAAATCGAATACAAATATTTGTTAAAAACCTTTTAAAAATATTTGCAATGAAGCAAAGCAGATCCAAAATAATGAGATAGTAGTTTCTTTAAAATCTGTAACTATGCAATATTAAATTATACGAAACAACTTGATGTTGCGTTTAGAATTTATTCAGAAGCAAAATTATTTATTTGGATTCTCCCTTCCACAGTAGTTTTTTTTTTTTTTTTTTTTTTTTTTTTCCCCCGTGGGGCGGCCTACTGCCATGCACTTAAGCCTCAAGGGCCTTTTGCGCACCCCGGAAACACCATGAGGACTACCAGTCTACAACTTCAGCAGTTCAACAAACCGCCGAAAACAACCTATCAAGTCCTCCTGGGAAAATTCACCACCCCTGTCCAAGCTACCAAAGATGGCATACCGCTCTCTTGCTATTGCAGGGCAATCAAAGAGCAGGTGCTCAGCAGTCTCCTCCTGCTCATTACACCTTCCACAGAGCGGATCCTCCCGAAGGATGCCAACTCTGTGTAGATGCTTCTTCAGGTGACCATGCCCCGTAATGAGACCAATGACCTTAGAAGACATTGAAGATTAAACATTTAAGAAAATATGACATCATGATGTTTAGACTGTTACTGATACAATTACTTCTATTAATGAGAACATTGTGTGGTGGTTTCTCGTCCTGGTGAAACAATAAACCTACCCACATTGCAATGTATCAGCAATATCTCGACGAAGGAGATCCAATATATCCCTCTTATGTAAGCAACACCTTCATACACGCACATTAACGAATTATCCACAAAAAACCGTTAAATAAAATATATTTTTTTGAAAGTATGCTTTTTACGATGGGTGGCTTGTGAATGTAACATAATTATTGTGGGCCAGTTATGGGTGACGTTTTTCACGTTAAATTGTAAATGCCCAATACCTACATTATTTTTAGTCCGTAATTTTTTAAAACAACTTCTTTTTAGTAACTTTAAACACTATGCAAATTTGAAAATCAGAGGTTTTTTTCAATAAAAAATCATGTTACAAAGTAACTACAATTTAATATAATGTTTACATGTAGTACGCTGACGCAAAGATTTGCAAAAAGTTTCACTATCGTTTCGGAACTCATTTCAACGAATAAGATGAAATACGCATGAAATAAGCAATACGCAGTTTAGATTGTTAATAATTTCTTTTCTAACGGTCAGTTTAAGAGCAAAAACTCTTATCATGCAAGACTAATTCCTATTTACAATATCAAACCTTTTCATTGCACTTCAAATTATTAAGCAATCACTCTTATTATTTTTATCTATATCATAATAAGTGTTGCACACAATCAAATAACGTAACAAATACCGGGTTTCAGAAAAAAATTTCTTTTTTAATATTAAAAAAGTGTTAAGATTTTACTAAATCACACAAATGGCTTAGTAAGATTTATTTTCACTTGTGTTTGCCTGGAATGTAGAAAAATACATTTCTTTTATATTCTATCGTATCTCTGTCCACAGGACATATCAAGAATGAAATTAACTATGTCTGAATTATGATAAATATTTATTTTTGAAACTAGTTTCTTTGCAAGAAAGACTTTTTTTATCTCAAATCTTTTTTTACTAAACATTTAGTGGAAAAGTTAAATGAATATCAAATCAAAATGATTAATGCTCAGCATAAAATATGTCTAATATCAAAACACATACAAACTACACACATAACAAAACACTAACAACACATAAAACTAACATTGATTAAACGTGCTTTAAGAGTTCATGCCACTGATGATGAAAACTTCCAGTCCACGTAGCTCCTGAACCATTAGATATATTGAAAAACTCTCAATAGCGAAAATGTCTTATTTTTTACAGTAGAATCTAAAAACAACATAAAATACTGGGTGTTCCATAAAAGATTTTAAAGTTGGTCACCATATTGGAAAATGGCGGCCACTTCAAAAAATTTGAAAGTGTATTCCTGAGTGAAACTTAAAATTGAGCAAATTTCCAAATTTAAAGTGTGGTGCTAAGTCGTGTAATTAAAAAGTTAGCTATAGGATCACTTTAAAAAACTCACCCGGTATATGGTAACGTAAAGTAAAAAAACCACCTAAATAAGGTGTTCATGGTTCATTCAACTGAAAATCCCAATTTAATACAAGGTAGGAGTAGGTCACACCACATGTCGCGTAACAGGCTTAACTGAGGTTCCACGCAAAGTTTAAAGTTTATAACTTATTTTATTTTCAGTAAGGCTAGCGAACAGACAGACACACACCAAAGGGAAAAACAAGTTCACCTCCCTCAGCAGACAAAAGAAAAATTGTGTCACTCTACTTTCTAGTTTCTATGACACTCAGCCAAATTGTATGGTTGGAAATGCACCATATAGCATTCATTACTGTCTATGCAGAAAAGAAGTACCATGCAATATTCAGTGTGCACATGACACATTTCTAAAAATACCATGCCACATGATATATATTTATATTTTTGTTCATTGTGTTAGACCCATCGTAGTGCTTAAATAATAAAATTTCTTGTGAGCTATGGAGGGTACTGCAATATACATTCCAGTACCCTACTACTAAAATTAAATCTCTCACCGATTTAAACATCGACTTTATACTTTTTTTGTTACTGTATGAATGTCACACGTTAATCTAATACAATTGTATTCAGCTTGTTTACAAATTGATTTATTTGGATCATTTCTCGTTTCCAACATGGTTACTCATAAGGAAAGTGTAAAAATATTAGCTAAATTCCATGGAACATGCGCCAACATCGCCTCAGTGTAGTCAATGTAGAAATAAAGCTATATACAAAATTTCAAGTTAATAGGTCCGTTCGTATTCGAGATACCGTGTGGACAGACAGACACATAGACATACAAACAGAAATGAAATTTTTCAAAGCCCTCGAGTGATAGATTTTGTTTAGCCAATAACCATATAATTTTATTCTTACAACTCTAGAAATATGTATTGTTACTACAGTACACTCCAAAGCCGGAACACGAAAGCCACTTACTAATAGTTAGGCAATTTAAAGGCTGTACTCATATTGCGTTTTCTATTTGAAGGGAAGTCAAGTATCAAATTATTAATACTCTATTTACAATTTGTCCACTGTAAATGAAACAATATAAAACGTAACTGGGTATCAAGATTATGTTGTTAAATTTAAATTTGACGAGTTTAAAAATATACAGTTTGTAATTATATAAATATAACTTTATTTTAGTATTAAATATATAGTCTATTTTTAACTAAACATATTTTTCTAACTTGACTGATTTATATACATTTTATCATGGAGACAAAATTTATTATTTAACCAATGGATATTTTAATATGTATTTGTAAGTTACTTTTTAACTCTATATAGATTAAACCCATATTATATGAATTTAAAATATTTTATATCTAAAATAACGTTAACTTGAAACACTACGCATTTGATATACGACTTAATTAAGAGGCTTATAAATAATTTAGACCTCAACCGAACGTAGGCTATATTTTATGCGAGCTGAGTGTACAAATATTATTATATTTACAGTTTTCAAAATGTTTTTTCTCTTATGTGTTAGGTCTCCACTATCTAGTTAAGCTCAAAAATAGAATAAATTAATTATAATGTAGCCTTGCTTCCATACACAAGCCGTATACAAAATGTAAACAAATAATTTCTTGTGTAAGCAGCAAGATTTAATTCAGAAAACGAAACTAACCAAATAACGAACTACAAACAACGCTAGAAAAACTATTTAGGCTTAAAAACAATGTCTAGTTTTTCCATCGGGCGTCGGTGTATTTGTTTAGTGCTTCAGCAGTAAAACTAAACGTAGGTAAAACATTTTGGGCTATTATTTTAAAATTATTTTACTAGGATTTCAAAAATTTGCTCCAAAGTGTAATGTTTACAACATTTCTGTAACAAATACAACGACAAAAATAAAACGGAGAATTGCACTGTCGTTTCTGTAAATATTTCGTTTCTACGTTAAATACACACAACAATAATGGTTGCTCTAGGAAAGGCGTATTTTGTTTATGAGAACTAATAACATCTGTCGGAGACGTCCCGTAACTTTTCAATACTAAAGGCGTCTTTGAAATTCAAATTTGGATACTAATTTTAAACATTATTTTAAAAAGTTAGGATCTTGCAAAAATACGAGTATATACTATATTTATCTTAAAACTGGCAACTAAGACATTTCTCACATTTTATACCAAACTAACACCTCTTGGAGTTTTATAAACTGTACCGATTGGTCCATACTATTTTTGTAATGCATATTACAGTATTTAGTGCAAAGACATACACGCCAAAAATAAATTGGATAGTAATAGAATTTGTATTTACCTACGAAAGATTAAATTATAAACTAACATCATTTAACGAAACCAAAGGATTTGGTATTTTGTATCCTTATCACAGAATTGTAACACCGTAAGTTCTGTTATTAATTATTAAATACTACATACACTTGCGAGTTTTATTGTAAGAAACACATTTGTACAATGCTGTGATCGGAATCGAGATTAAATTTGTTACAATTTCATTGTTACTATTTTAGTACTATAATCCTCAATACTATAACAGACTTGACGTTTTAGACACACCTGACAATTGAATACTATTGTCTGATGTTAAAATTAAAATTAAATATTTAATAAAATAATTAATCGTGGTATGACTTTAATTTAAAGATATACCCATGAAAACGGAAACAATCTTAGTCCTTATATCACTATTAGGGAGTATAGTAGGTTTAAAGAACCAGAAAAGATATTTTTGTCATTATTACAGCTACAAAAACATCACAGCATTTAGTATTCAGCAGAAAATATTTTTTTCTCTAGGAATGACATGGGGTTGTGCGAGGTTATCATGAGACAGAATAAGGGGAGACCCACACTCTACTTATAATAAGTGCTACAATCACAGACAGGATTTTAAATTGCGCAATCTCTAACCCAGATCCAAAGTCCGACGTTTTAGACCGCGAGGCCACCACCGGCTCTCCCAACATACACTATATTATTAACACACGTACTCAAAATAGATTATAGCTTATACCTATACAAAATAGGTTAAGTAGCCTTTTGCTATACGGTATCAATTTAAGTCAAAACTGAATGCACATACCAGCTGAGTGTAGTACAATCTGACAATGATCATGATATAAGTAATTATTGTATGTATGTCTGCGTTAACACAAAGCATGCGTTATGTGCGTAGCTGGTATGTAGTTTTCTAAATCGTATTCCACAGGAAATAAGTGAAATGTTAAACTATGCTATCACCCTAACTGTTGTTTAAATTTTAATAGTTTTTGGATTAAAATTTAATAAAACTACAGATGGCGCATAAAATTTCATAAAACTCAAATGGCGCAATTGGATTTGGGTTCCATTATTGTTTTTGATTTCATAGTAACTTTGATGACTCTTATGAATCAAGAGCATCAGAACTTACCTGAGGGCAGTAAAAATATTCAAAAAAAGCTTATAATTCCATAAGGAATTGTAGGTATTTCGAGTAGTAAGCTGAACCATTTAAAAAACAAACTCAACGAAAACCGTCTAAAGATGAGAATATTTTTAAATATAAGAAACACATTCCTTTCCATAATTCATATACATTTATATATATATATATATATATATATATATATATATTCATATACATTAAATTGTATAAATGGCAATAGCCTTATTTAATTTCAATAAACATTGAACCACAATAAGTACTTGCTCCGCCGGGAGTCGAACCCGGATCTCTCACTTGCCGCGACTCCCGGCGGAGCAAGTACTTTTTGTGATTCAATGTTTATTGAAATTAAATAAGGCTATTGCCATTTATACAATTTAATATAAATAAAAGTCGTTTGACAGGTATTTGGTCTTCCGATCATATGTTAGTTTGCTTATTTAAACGCGTATGTGACAGATACGGCCAAATAGAAAATAATTGAATTGAAAAAGTGAGCGCGCTATATATTCATATATATATATATATATATATATATATATATATATATATATATATATATATATATATATATATATATATATATATATATATACTTTCTATAGTCATGTGTTTTCGGATTTTTAACACTACCGAATTATAATTTTTACAATGTCTTTTGAGAAGTTGAATTGTCAGTTTAACTTGATTTTATAGTTTCATGTTGATGAAAGTTTATTTTAAAACATATTATTAATGACGCTGACTGATTTTAAAGGATAACAGGATTATAGACATTTTTATCATTGTTGTTAAAAGACTATTGCAATCTATAGTTTTTGGTTGAACTTTAGCGAAGCTTATCTATCTGGCGGTAGACGAATCGTATGTAGATGTGACTGTTTATACGCACAACATATCGATGACCATCTGACCTTTAGGCTTTAAATTGTGCATGAAGCTTCATTTATATATGAGGAAAACTGAGTTAGATGATGGTACATGTCATTCAAAGGAATTTGGTTTTCGTTAGCAAATCTTTTACAACAGTTTTATGGGTTAATCACGTTGGCGAAAAGAAAATATCAGAATAAATAAATTTTTAAAAAACTCATTTTACCCATTAAAGATTGAAACTTGTGGCATATTAACACATGTAGTCTAACTACCCCATCACATACATCATTTTATAATTACTTGTGTGTACTTTTATTATTTCATAACTGATATGAAACCGAATTTAATGAACACAAATTTGAATGTATTATCTGGCAAGGTATGCTTAGAAAGATTTTATATGTAGACTTTAACTTTTCACGAAACTTCAGTTCTACAAGAATGAGTTCTGTGATGCGTAATTTTCGAGTTAACCTCTATTTTGTGTGATTTTCTTCTGCATATCTGTCTGTATTGCATCCCGAGAATGAAACGAACTATAGATTTTAAATTGTGCATAAACCTCAGCGAAAACCGTTGCGATATTTGGTGTAGTTAACCTTTTTATGTCACAGGTATAACTAGTGCAAATTTCCAAGATCATGTTACTTTTATCGAAAATTGCATGTACTATTGGTATTAAATCAAAACTACTTATTTTGTTATTAATAGATATTTAAAAGTCCATGACTTGCATAAGATATATATATATATATATATATATATATATATATATATACTATTCACATTTTAAAAAGTTAACCAAAAATAAATATTGTCAATAATTAAAATTAAATTAGCTCGTGGTTTTATTTTACAACGAACATTTCTACTGTAAAAATATTTCATTTCGTTACATTCTGAGAAAATAAACGAATTATCACTGTGCGCAACAGTTATATAATTAAAACTTAATACGATTCAAAGGGCACTTGAAAGGGTTCCCCTTCTTTTCCACAACCATACCTAAGGTCTGAAACATTTAATTATAGTTTGGAAACTGCTTTGAGTCGTGACCGGCCGTAATAAAGGCTCCGGTAATTAATTAATAGCGGTCGAGGACATCTTCTAATTTGAGACAAAGGCATCTCCTTTGACCGGTCCTGTAATAAAACACGGCCTCTTCTGGACAATGGGAAGCCCCTCTGGCTGCGGCACTGCGCTGATCTTGCGCTTTGTCTTCGCATTAAACCCCACAAGTCCGCCTTCTTATTACTCACTATTTTTTTATTTCCTACTGTGCAAAATTGACGGGTGCAGAGCGAAAGCTTTACTTTGTAATTAATGAATACTTCCGAATTCTCTCTCTGTGAGGATATGTATTCTTTTACCTACCTGTATAACTCACAAGAAAAATTACCTAACAAATTTTCTTGATTGATTTCTCTTGAATAAATTACACTTCGCAGACTTGTGTAACATTATAGGAAAGAATAATAATCAAAGAATAATCATCTGATATCCATTTAGTTAGTATTAAAATTAAATGCACAGTTTTTATATGCGACCTTCTTTATTGTAATTCTGGAATGCGAATTTCATTGCTATATGTGTATGTGTTGTGTTTTTGGACGTAATTTCATAATGTTTATGAATGTGAATGTTTAAATTTCTATTACACTTCAACAAGAAAGACCCTTTAATAAAAACTTTTTCTGCGTAAAACTAATAATTATTTATTCATATAAAATATGCAATAAACGCAACGTGTGATTAAAGGAAAAACCCTTTGATGGTATAAACGAAACATTTCAAGGAAATATGACGTAGTCTTAATAACGTCAAAGTGTGCAACTTCAAGATCAAAATAATTTTCCCAAACATTATAGTTCTAAGTAAAGATTAAACTTACAAGCTTTTCACAAAGTGGTAAAACTCTTCCTATGAAATCCAATACTGACGAAGGACTGTTTGGAAGAATACCATAATTTTTGACGTTTTCTGTATTTATATGTTACCAAAATACAATGCTATGTATTTCGATAACTTGTCGTCAAGCGTAAAACTGATGGTTAAGCATTCACGAAAATTAACAATTAAATACATGGTAAAGAACGTCCAAGTTCAAACGGGACAGCAGATGTTGTACATGAAAATATCAAATGTGAACGTAAAACCAGCTCCAAGGTAAAGTCACACATAAAAAGACACCACACAAAACATCAGTTCTCGAGCTTGTACTAGCCTCGCTCCGCAAACACATTGGATGAAATACGTAATTTCGGTCAAACTAAATTTTTGTCCGTTTCAAACTTTTCAAAAATAGTTTAGACAAAAATGTTTTCAAGAAGAAGCTTCCTTGTTCCAGGTGTAGACTACTTCCACGTTACAATTTACATTATTCTTCAGTTAATTGAAATTACTATGATAAATTTAAAGTATAAGCATAAGTTATTACTACAAAAATATTAATTTTAAACTACAAATTTATCTAAATTGATAATGGCAGTTTGTAGGTTACCTGTACATTTTTTACAGATCAAATAAATTTTTCAGTTTTGTAAAATTAATAAATTTCAAGTATTAAAGTAGTTACTAACACAAAAATAATATTAAACTATAAAAGTATTTATTTGTATTAAAAATCACACTTAATTCTACTGTTTATTTCCTTTTTGTATTATTTTATGTTATATTAATATTATATGTAGTAATATGTTGATTACCTTACTTGATTTAGTGTAAGATAGCGACACCGAGAAGAAAATTCATGAAAATATGTTACTCCATGTAATTAGGTCATAAACACAATAAATTTAAAAAATATTACACTGAACATATATTAAAAACGCAAGCTTAGGCATACTACGTACAAAGCACGTCCGTAGAGGTCCGTAACTCCCACCAAACTGATGAATACTTTAAATCCTGAATTTGTTTACAAGCCCGTCTTATCCGCAGCTATCAGTTATTGTTGTGTTTAGGCTGATGAATTCTAATACCAGGTAGATAAGCCAGCCGTCTCAGATAAGATAAGATTTTTTCCTATCCTGGCTCTATCCTGGTCAGAACCATGATAAATTTTGCAAGTTTAAAAATACTCGGAGTGAATCGGTGGATAAACTGTATAATGTAAATAAAAATACATCATACTGTATTTGTATCTAAAAATTGTCTCTTAAACACTATCATGACAAAATCATACTACTTTTATGTTTCAGTATTTAAACATCAATTCAGTGTGAATTGATTTACACATTGTTTCGTAATAAATTATTTAAGTTCCTTTCACACCTGTATGTTTATACACTTTTATACTGATACAATCATCAAAGATAAATAAAACATGTATGAACATGAGCTAAGGTACAAAGGGGGGTACAGTAAAGTATAATTAAGCGCCTTCGCCCGGGTCGCAAAGACAGTTGATGCAACCCGCATGACACTAGGCATGATTTTCCCAGTTAATGTATAGCATGAGTATCTTCCATTAGACCTGTACTGCACGGTGAACGTGAAATCGACTAGGCTGTAGTGAACGTAGGAAATTCATGACGGCACGGCTAACCCTCGGCATCTAAATAAATAAGAGGACTGCGAAGATTAGAAGGTAAGAAAAACTCATATTTATATTAGAGATGTAGCCTCGAAAAAGTGTTTGATACAAATATACAATAATAAACCTCTAACACTCTTTTATACATTTTATTTTTTACTATGTACATTTTGAATTCAATGAATTCATCATCAGGTACTTTGTAGGTTAAGGTAAATGAAGTAAATAAATAATTGAAACCAAATTGTCATACGTTTTAACTACCTTGGTGGCTAAATGTTTGTATTTAATTTTATATGTGATCAGTGTATATAGTTTAAAAGTCTATCGAATAATGTATTTTTTGTTAGAAAATCTTTGTCATTTAATAATACATTAGGATTAATTTTGGCACTTTTGTAAATTTCAAAATGTTCTAAAGTTGACAATAGGTGACTTTTTTACATATATGTAAAATTTCAAGATTGTTTTCGATGTTTGTGTATGTATGGCCGTTGTTATTTAAGTGGTCAGCATATTTTGAATTTTATGATGTCTTTAATACTTTTATATGTCCATTACATCTAATTTTGAAGGATCGGCCGGTTTGTAGCGGTTTTGACAACCATTGCAATTTAATTTGTATGCTCCACTATTTTTAAAATTTGAAACTTGTTTTTGGTTTGTTGAATTATAAACAAACTTATAAAAACGATTATAAAAAACTCAAACTTATATGTTAAGTATGAGTTTGGTGTTTGGTTTGTTAGTTTTCTTATCTGTTTAACCCTCTGGTCTTACTATTATACACCTGAAGAAGATGAAGCATATCGATTTTCGAAACGTGGTGTTTCATTTTTTGTAACATGAACATGTCAGAATTTCCGTTATCATACTAGGGATGTTTTGTTACAAAATTTAGATACGTGTACGTATATTTAGAATTATATTCAATGCACATTCCTTCAAAGCTTTACCTGAATAGTTTAAATTTATAATATAATAATGTTTTACTAATTTATGGTTATAAATACAAGGAATAATTTTAAGATTTGTGACGTTATAATGTGACGAATATGAAAGTTCCAAGATAATTGGAGTGATTGAAAGAAGGCAAGGAACTATCTACATATTCTCTCTACCACGACTCATGCTTCCATAGATTGTTATAAACATGTAAGCTGGTCATGGCACCCTTAATACATTCTAAACATAAAACATTACTTTTTTATTATATACTAATTTTGAATATTAGAATTGAGCAAAACAATAATTGCCTAGCGAATTACTAATTAATTTAAAATTAATATACTGTATTTAATACCTGTCTACTATGTAGTATAAAACAGTTGTCTAAAATCTAATCTAAAATCTTTTTATACTTTACAATGGTTTATTCCCAATATTTAATTATTCTTTAGTAATTTTGAAAGTCCATTAATTTTAGGTCATGTGACTAAATAATTGGATCATTGGACGGATTTTTGTTATTAGTACACCAAATTAAATTACAAGTAATTTTTTTGTATCCTGTATCAATATACACAAAAATGGTTGCTAAAAAAACCGTGTTAAGATTTTAAAACATGGAGTTTTTAAATAAATAGTTAATGAATATTTCATGTTGGTAATCCTTTATATAAATCAGAATGCTTTCTAATTTAAACAATATCCTACTACTCAAAGCGATAGTATAGCGATGGGACATGACTTTACTTTAAAAATACGGCTAAATCTAAAATATAATATTTTTCAAGAAACGGATACGATTATGTTGATGGTGTCTTTGCATTATTTAATAAAAATAAAATCTCCAAGACTTTACTTAGATCCTAAATTTGTTTTACCCTAACATTAAATTTACATATTAGTTTTAACAAAACAATAGTGTGCCATCTTTAGATGTTTAATCAATTCGAATATAAAAAATTTGAATTTCATTTATACAGGAAACTAACACATAAATAGATCTATCGTCAATGAATCTAGCCACATACGTCTACAAAAGAAGTTTTAATTCGATGCTTTACGGAGTTTTAAATAAGACTACTCTCTACTGACCTGACAAGTACAACAAAGAACAAAACTAGTGTACGAGTACATAAAAGATATTGCCATTTTAACGCTTACACCGCACAACTTATAGACGATTTACTTCAGAAATAATTTTTTTTTAAAGAATGCTCATTTTCTCATAGCACTAATTCGCAACTGCACTTCTTAATTACAGTACTTCTGATATCCAAGTTGTTTATGAGACATCCAAGAACCTGATAACGTTTATGTCAAAGCTCAATGGTTTCCACATAATTACATTTAAACGGGATGAAATTCTTCCAGTGACCATATTTTAGTAGGGGGTGCACAAGGACTTCTCACCACACAGATAAGATTGGGCGGTTCAAGATCTAAATGAAGTCCATAAATTTGTTTGAATCCGGTTTTAATGCAAAGGTTTGGGATGATAAATTGGAATTTCCCACAATTATAATCATTAGCCCTTGGGATGTTTGGAGACATATAAGTCCAATAACGCCATATGTGAAAGTTATTAGGCCACACATAAATCTCTCAATTTAATTTGGGCAACCCAAAAGGATAAGGATAACTTGGTTGATAGATTA
The DNA here is from genome assembly GCF_021130785.1 of Homalodisca vitripennis. NCBI lineage: Eukaryota > Metazoa > Arthropoda > Insecta > Hemiptera > Cicadellidae > Homalodisca > Homalodisca vitripennis. The sequence continues at coordinate 155,413,503 of NC_060212.1, forward strand.
CGATAGGACTTTATCCAAATACTATAACTGCCGGAGACATCCTTCCCAAGCCCGAATCGACTTGTAAATGCTTTATCATCATGCGTTCTTCTATTACTATGGTAATTGTTGAAGCCGAAATTTTGCTACAGTTCCCATGATTCCATGAGATCTAGAAGGCGGCGCTTAGGTACGAATTTCTAAATTTGGAATGGCGATTAGGAATATCTGGGGCTGATGTGTGTATCTTAGTGGATGAATCTTGATATACAGATGATACAGAAGCACCAGAGCCGTCGGTAGCGCATGGACTAATTTAAAAACCCTACAAAAGGGAATTAAAATATATATTTTGTTTTAAATATTCGAAACACTCATGGAGGACCAGCGGCTGCTCTAATATTATCGTTTCCTTCGTTTTCTGTTTGCTTTCACTACTTACCTTTTGTCCACGAAATTCGCATATCTGAATATTGATCAATTAAATTTTACGATAGATTTTCTTTACAATAACTTATACTTCTTAAGGTCGTTGTTGAATTTAGGTTAAACTGTTTTAATTACAACCTTGAAGAGGTGAGGTTAAAAATAAAGATACAGATTTTACAACTTATGAACTACGTTACATAGCTTAGGACAGAGATAATTAATATAATTACTTTGTCAGCGAAATAGTAGCCAGAGTCAACGAAAACACTAGCTTGTAGAAGCTATAAAATAGACTGGAAGAAGTGTCTGATGTCGGCGGCAATGAACAGATGTTTGTTTACACGTTTCATATTCTCAGCTGTTCTCCGATTAGACCGATGTCGATACAGGCCGTGGCGCACTCAGGAGGGGTGGAGAACAACTTCAAAGTCCGCTTCTCCATTTGGCCACCAGATGTCTCTTAGGTGCCCGCGTCTGAGAATCAGCCATGCAGTCAATTCCGAGATCTTCCTTGTTTCAAACTAGCCCGTTACATGAAATTATTTTCAATCCCAAGACATTTTCACTTGGAAGTTGTGATAAAAAAAAAAATTAACTATGGGTATGGACATTTTTTAGACTCTACGGATTTTTCAACCTATTCAACAAACTTATATTATGCAAGGTTACAAAAATGTCTAAAAATAGCTTAAATTTGTATTGGTTGATCATATGGAAATGAAACACTGCACATCGGCCCAGGTGAATCTAAAACCTTGCTATTGTATGGTATTATTGATTGTACCACTTCTTCTGAAGAGGAACGGCCGGAGCGTTGCCAAGTGAACTTACGAACGAAATTTGAATTATCTTGAGAAAATATGATCATTTAAGAGGCCTACTTTTTGTTTGACACAAAAATTGAATTTCCATAGGGTTTACTAAACATTCAACCCAAAAATACCTATTTTTGTTACGATTGAAAAGTAACGTGCTGGAAGTTAACTTTTCTATAACTAAAATTTAAATGTTGAATGATAAATCAAACATTTTCCTCAAATCATTGAAGAACTTTTATTTAAATAATTTGGATATATCTACACAACCCAGTAGGTATGTGAGGTATATGTGTATGTATAGCCTAATCATAAATACGTATTACGTGACTTGAGTTTGGTTTCAAATCTCATACATTTTATAAATTGGATTACAAATATAATTACTTTGCATAGCATAATTTGTTATCAATTCAACAAAAATACGCAGGTATAAATTAAAGGAATACCCCCATTGAATTAAAGTTTACTATTCCCTGTTGAATAGCCATACAAAAGTGCATTATACCTGAATTATTCTATCAGTTTATCTTAGAAGATGTTAAAATGTCTGGTAGTGATAACGATAAGTAATAACAATAGTAATAAGTAAGTCACAATTCCTTGTTATGAAGTGTAAACTTCAACATACTCTATTCTAGGAGTCTGAGTAATGTGCCGAAAAGTGTATTTTTTCACAAAGACTTTCGCTGATCTGAGGGCAGAAGTACATCTGTGTAACTAAGGAATAACAACGGAATCATGACAGGATCACGATGCGGAGATCACCTAAACCGATATCAGGTAAGCTTGGTATCATTAAGGAGTTTATATAAAAGCCAGCGATATTTTCTTTCAATACTGGAGGCGTTTCTGAACTGTATACAATTCTCAAAATTAGTATTACTAACCTCTACAATGTATTACATTGTGTGTTAGTGTCCTATACTGTTAGAGGCTGACAGGGCTTAGTACATGAGAACGAGATATTTGTGGTGACATGAACGAAGGTTTGAGCTTGCAATTGGGAAATTCTCCCATGCACGTAATTTTACGCTGATTTGAGGGGTACTAAAGCCCATTAAAAAAAGCTTTCTAGTGATGTCCTTGATGGAAGTTCCGAATCTCGAATAATGGAGAACAGATTCAGGGTGGATTATAGTGGTGGAGATGTATCACAATGATGATCATTGATCTGATGAATGTTTTTGGGTTTTCGTAGATGAGTGTTTTCAGAACCATATTGTTGGATTTAGACGAGATGGATTACAGGGATCATATTTAATTCTTTTGAAAGCAATCATATTTTACGATTTCATGTATACTCTCAGGCAACGGGACTTCCAGTTATGATGACGTTTCTGTTAGAGGATGCAAGCTCTCGCGCTAGGTGAAGCAATATAGCGGAATTTGGGCTAATGACAACCACTGATTCCAGAAATAGACTAGGAGGATGTCAAAGTGTCTAGATGAGAGTTACAGAGGAGACTCATTTCATTCCTTAGGTCAGGACGCAACATCTAATCAATACGAATTTACGAATGAATAACGAATATGTATATAAACAATTAAATAAATAATTCTAGTGGCAGTGAGAGCAAAATTACAGAATACAGCTAGAAGGCTGTGCATTTTGAAATTTTAATCAAAGCATTTTTTAACATTTACCCTTAAATAATAAATTATGTTTGAAACTAAAAATCTATTTTACTCATTTAAAAGTACTTAAAAACAAACATTTAAAATAAAAATAAATTCATCTCGTATTTATATTTTTACATGAATAGTAAAAAATATCATCATAATTTGCTATAACTGTATTATGATGGGCGTGAACAAGAAAAAATCTATTTGTGTCATCAACAATGTACTGGAAATGATTTCTTTTTGCTTTTTAATGGGGGAGAATACCAAGTAACTTTAAAAAAAGTAATACGCAAGTTTTATAATTTTTTCTATGTTTAATGCTGAGTTCAGTAATAGAGATAAATACAGGTTACATAATTTTAAATCACTGCTAAGAAAATATTTAAGTTTTTGTGTCGCATAAATCTTGCTCCAGTTTTGGGCATGAGCTTGGCATAAGTGTCAGAAGGCAATTGCATGCAACACTGAATATTACCACAAAACACACACACACACACACACACACACACACACACACACACACACACACACACACACACACACACACACACACACACACACACACACACACACACACAGTCTTTTAGACAGTTGAGTTATGATAAACTTCCAAAGAATTATCTCCATTTACAAACACAGAAACGAAAAAAGTCGTAGCCAAAAATAAGTTTTGTGAACCTGTCTATCCTGGAGCTGGGAATGTATGAACTTTAGTATTATTTAAGAATGTAAATGTTGTGAAATGTGAAGCTCTGAAAAAAATATGAGTTCAATCATGGCAGAAGTGGACTTACAGCGATGGGAAAACATAATATAAAGGCTAAACAGGTAAAACAAATCAAGGAAAGTGCAAAAAAGTCTAAGAGAAAACTTGAACAAAATTAATAAGAAGACGACAAGGCAGGGCCGTACTATGCTTTAGGAACGTATTGTCTCTAAAGCACAACCAATTACAAAATATAGAATTAATCACATATCCTGATAATATAAAGGATCGTCCATATAAAGTTTCAATTTTATCTAACTAATTATCAGAATTGCATCAGATATAATAAACAAAAATGAAAATGGAGAAAACTACCTCATTCCGTAAATCAGAAAAACATAATTACGTTGGTTAATTTAGTTTCTTTTTGACTTGTACCATTTTAAGTGTTTGTAGTTGTGGAATGTTACCCACAAATTCTTACACGACAAACATTAAATCTCAGGTACTGTATGGCTAACCAGTAATCTGAGATAATCTGTTGGGATATTTCGCGAAATGAGTGGTAATATTTGAGATAAACATACGAACCTGTACAATCCAATGTCAACAATGTGGGTGTACAGCAATAACAGGTTATCTCGGTAATGTCTGGTATTATACAGCAAGATTGGTTTACTTCTCTAGTCCAAATCTTGGATATATTTTTGTACATCACAGACAGTCAAATTATATTTTTATTGTTTCATCCGTTAAAAATATAACCACAATATACGCCTTGTAATATTTTTTTTCCTTGCCTCGTATCACTTGTTGTTCATGTATGACGTCATTTTGTAATCTACTTTCTCAATGCCTATATATGTGGATACAATGCCTTTTATTTCTCGTGGTTCATTACTCAGGAACTTTAGTTTCAAGGAATATTCTGTAGACTTAATAACAGGAAACATGTGTTTCCTTAATGTGATTCCTTATTAATCACATTATTGGAGGCTATTATTTTAACTTTAGATAGGCAAGAACGTCTCGATAAGGCTTTGATGTTTAAAACTTACAAGAACATTTAGAAAATACAGTAGGAAGTAACAGAATTTTAAAAACTGAAACGCCTGAGTTCAAATTTTTAATTTAATTAACAATTTGATAATAATATTTCATTTTAATAGATTAAAATGAAAAAATTAAAATGATATAATTAGAATACCAAATTACCAAACCAAAACCAAATTAACCAAACCAAAACCAAATTAATTTCATTTATATATCTAGTATACTGAAAAATAAATTGGTGACGAACGAGAGACAGTAGTAATATAAGACATCAGTTATTACCATTCTAAAGTATGGAAATCGTCAATAATAAAGCAACGGAAACCGAAAACGTAAATGACCCAAATTCAAATATCGCTGTTTATTTTCGCAGTTATTACTTATTCAAACCAAAATTTGGATGACTTGTAATATCAAGTTTGTGGGAAGTTTAATTCAATTAATTTTTAACTTTATATAATTTAAACGTTTATACAATGCTCTACTCTTGTAATGTTCTTCTTGTAATCATGCAATATGTAATATTTTTTGTCTATTATGGTGTATCAAAAGAACCATTGTACACAAAAATAGTTCTTTTATAAATATAAAGATTCGTAGGTTTCGTGAACCTACACACGCTCTTCTCTAATCTTAGATGTCACTATTAAACTACAAACATACGTTTGTTCTGTCTAAGAGGATTTTAGTGTCTTAATTATCGGATACTGTTGATCTTCAACAAACAATCTCGAATGCGTCTCTGTTGTAATGGACAGACCCGAACTCATTTTAATAGCCACTTGCCATAACAATCAAATGTAAAAGCTTTCGCTTGATTAAAAAATAAACTTTGTTATTTTAAAATTAAATTTTACATTAAAAATGTTTTCTAACTTGAGCTAGTTTATAACTTTGGAATCGAGTTCCTGGAAATTTATATGGCTAACCAAGTAACAGTCGGATTTAATTAAATTGTGCTTAATTAGCTTAAATAAGTATCTAGAATGAAAAATACTCACTGGAGGAAGATATATGTATGCTTTGTTTACAGTTAAAAACTGTTTATAATCCACTTTATTTTTACATTTGCAGATCCGCTAACGTGATCTGACGTCGTAAAAGTACCAATTGGAAATGCCCCTGGCTCCAGATCACGTAAGTGCTCGTAAATGTTAACTATAAATTGTTTTATTTATAATACGTAAGTATGTATTTCCCTAATACATACGTACGCTATGTATGTATTTACATAGCCAAATACAAAATAGTAGATAGGGACAGGGTGGTCCGACGACAATACCAAAGTACCCTCCTAGTTTTGGAGAGCTGAGATTTTAAATATTCAATTTCAATAAGTATGCCTCCATGGAAATAATTGTGACTTTCCAACATGTAGTACAGTAGCAACAAAAATAAAACACTTATTTGTCAATACATTTTTCAGCATTTTGAGTCACAATCTTTTAGCATTTGAGTACATATTATGAATCCGTTCTGCTCTTCAATAAAACTATTATATCCCACTGGCTTCTAATATAGCACATTATTCAATCTAGGAATTGCCGAATAGAATGCCATTATTGATGTCATTTACAAAACGTTGTACCGTCATTTAGTTGCATGATTAGTATTTAGTCATTAGTATCAATGGCCATTTATACAAATTTAATTAATGTAAATATTGTAAAGACGTTTGACAGGTATTTGGTCTTCCGATCATATGTTAGTTTGGTTATTTAAACGCATATGTGACAGATACGGCTAAATACAAAATAATTGAATCGTAAAAAGTAAGGGCTCTGTGGTGTAATGGTAGCACATTCACCCGCAAATGAGAGATCCGGGTTCGAGTCCCGGCGGAGCAAGTACTTTTTGTATTTCAATGTTGATTGTATATATATATATATATATATATATATATTACAAACCCTGTTAGTCATTACTGGTTAGTATTATTAAAAGAACTAAATTCTTGGCAGAAGAATAACCTAATTGTTTCGCATAGTAATGTTTTCTCTCTTGACTTTGTTACTGTTCGACAGCTCACCGGTTACCACCTCGCGCACGCCTTGTCCTTAAGTAAAATTCACATTTTTCGTATTATAAATTAACCCTTTCATGCGAGACTAACTATTTTTTGAATGTAATACCAATTCGTGAATAGAAAGTAACTGACCTATGATGATGTTTTATTTGCCAGATTAATAACAAATATAGTTGTGGTGATGTTTTTCCGGTGAGACCACGTTTGTCGTGATTAAAGCTGTCTCAATAAACGGCTAATACCGTCGCGGTTTTGTTTTAGGCGAGTTTGAGTTCTTCTTTTCGACCAAGTAGTTTAAATCTAACTGTAAATTCATCATCGAGTGTTTTTGAGTCCTAGAATGATTATTCTTTAAGGACTACTTTGATTCGTTTTTCTTTTCGTGACTAAAGCTGCAATGTCGAGTAAAGGTTGCACACGGCGTATGTTAGTCATCATCAATGTGAATAACCTTTGAAATAAACAAATAAATGTGAAGAAAAAATCAATTTGAAAGTTTATTAAGTGATTAAATTTTCGTAGGTAAAATTCATAGAAACATTTGAAACCACTAGGGTTAACACCATATATCATTTAAGTTTATTATTACTCTATTTCGGTAACAACGTAGCAAGTCATCATTTTTACTTTTACATAAAAAGTGGCCTTTAAATTGTATAAATGAAACATATAAGTAAACTTTGCACTATCAAGTATTCATTACTACGACCTCGGAGTTCTCCCAACCCATGCGTTTTCGTCTATTCGTCTATTTCTGTACAACGTAGTGGATAGACTAAGACGAAAGTGGCATGTTTATTTTAAAACTAAAGCCATATCAAAAATAAAAGTTTCCCTAAGTGTTATTTTAGATATGCTATATAGGCATACTTTTATTCAAAAGTACCACTAACAGATACTCTTGAAAGTAACCAAAATTAAAAAAATATTTAGTGTTAGTGTTGGCAATATTTTAACTGCTTAAACGAGTAACATAACTTAACTTGTCACATAGTATACCACTACTTCGTATGTATTTACAAAACTGGAATTTACTGAATGAACAAAATTGAGAACGCTTACATGTAAGGTGCTTGAAATTGGTTTCCTTTTCCACTGTGGGACGGCATACTTACAATAGCTGAAGAAACAAAAACTGAGGTATCGGCATTAACATGATTCAACGAACCATTCGCTTCCGTGACCACAATTTTAGGAAACAAGCGATTGCAGTGAGCCATACAAACCATAACAAATGGACACTACATGCAAATTTGTATGACAGAAAATCGAGGAGATATCGCATCAGATTTTGGCTGATGAGAAATAAGATAGTGATTCAGTATAGAAACAAGGATATTAATTTCTAGACTAAACCAAATAGAATGATGTAGCGAACAGGGACTTGGAAGTGAGAGCATATACTGTACTTTATCAGGTTTACGGATATTCGTACCTTCTGAAAACGATTACCAAGGGTACAAACAAAAGCAAAAAATCCGGGTGGCCCGCAAAGCAGTCATGCATTTACTTTCATGAAAATAAACTAATCTTACTATTAATGAATTGGGATAGTTTAAAAAGGTTCATGTTTTTTTATGTATTTGCCGGCGTAAGTTTGTCCACTATACATTATCTCGAAAACTGTTTTACATACAGAGGGCGAGATTCAACTCAAATGTAAGTCTGTTGAAGAGTATGGTGCAACTGTAAATCAGGATTTGTTTACTTTACCCCCTTATACTCGAAGTGGAAATACAAGCACAAAATTAGGCGCTTTTTGACTGTAGTACGCTTATCAGTTAAATTAATGTTTGTTCCCAACAATTTTATTAGCAGAACAGGTTTTTTTAAGAGGATGTTTAAACTAAATCAAGAAATCATTTCGAGAAAATCGATAAAATATTTCATCCTAAAAGGAAATATTTTATGACCGATTTTTGAACCTAGTTAAAATCTAATGAATTTTAAGGAATGTTAAACATAACTTACTTTTAAAATCTAGGCAACCAAACGATTGATATAAGATCGATCTCTATTACTTCCTACGTGAATTATATTTCATTGTCTAAACTTGTAAGATAATCTACATTAAATGTGATGGAAAATGTGCTTTGTAATCTTTAAAGGTTTATTAATAATGTTTATTCATTTTTTTGTTACGTTACGACCTAAACTTAGCCTCACTGAAACATTATACATGGCCTATTTATTAATAGGTATTTTTTAGCGAGACAAAAAAGCAAACTCAAATATGACGTTGTAATATAATTAATTCAAACCAGAAGTGCTCCTACAAGCGCAAAACATACAATAAGAGACACTTTTACGCTAAACCTCTGATCTGGTAACCTTCGCTTGAACATAAAACTAAACAGTAGGTATATTATACTGTACTGTAATCTCACGTTTATTTTGCAGCAGTTTTTTTTTTTTTTTTTGTAGTTTGCAATTAGTAAAAACAAATTTACTATTCGTAAAATTATTGAATACTATATTATTATAATAGTTTATTCACTATACTAAAGTCACTCTTGCAGTTAAAAAATATGTACTTTGAAGGATGTGAAAGTTGTTGTTGTTCTTTTATTATATGTAACTAATGCAAAGGTAGTATGATTTTGATCATAAGCTCCGCGTGTTTTAACACTTGCCTTGAATTGAAAGGATACAATAAGGTTTGTAATAGATATATAATTTAAATATACCGAAATTTTGATTTAGTACTCTATTTAGTTGGTTGTTTATAAAATTTACTGTCAGGATTCAGGGTTCCAAACCACTCCTCTCCAAACTCCAGTATATATCCATCCAGTATATGATCCATCATCAGGTTGGAATATTGTTCAATCGCAATTAGGTAAGTCTTCAGATAAGAGTCTGTAGTGTTTTGGATGCCATTTAAAAAGTATATGCCTATGACGTGCCTATGATATGGCAGGAGATTGCGTGCAAAAACTTAGTAAATGCTCGTGTCCCTATAAATGTTATTGTCCAGAAATGGTTTCATTCTTAACGGCTTTTAAATGTTCAAGTTTCGACCATGATAGTAATGCTTGACTTTTGAGACTTAGAACCTGTCTTCCATGAGTATTCTTAACACTCAAATCCCTATTACGAGAGTTTTGTCTAAGAAGGTTTTTCCACTTCCGGGTCTGGAGGACAGAGTTCGTGCGGAGATCGAGACTTCTGTGACAACAATCCTTCAATGATGGTTAGAATGAAGCTCGATTCCATCCATGTGAAGATGAAGCTACTGTTCATGGAGCAGCACGAGAAGCGCTGTAAACAATAACTAGTTAGGTACGTTTGTGGATGAATAGACCAAACTATGAAGTATCAATAACTACTCGTATAACTAATTATTATTTAGAATGAACAATAATACACTATTACCTATCCATTTACTGTAGGCCTCTCTTTCTGAGTATTCCGTAATAATAAGAGCAATAAAGGTTATCCAGGTGATGTTAGGTATTAGATGCCAAACTCGGTTCTTTTTCTATTGTTCAACACTAATTTCCTTTATACTCTTGTTACTGTCAATCAGATTATGTTTTTATTGTTTCATTTGAAGAATTAACATTGTTCACGTAAGATTTCGAATTTTAAACTGGTCCAGAGCTGGAAATTGAGTTAGGTAATCTTGATCTCTGAAATGTAGTCTGATTTTGTCTTTGGAACTTAGTGTTTCAATAAAACTGTTTAAAGCAGCAAAAGGTGTTAACGTCAATGTTGAATTTTGCTCTAATTCACCCTCCCCTTAGTGCAGCATATTAAATCTGACGCTGTCACGGACTTTGGCTCCTGAAGTCTGGAGTCACGTTCGTCTGAAGAGATCCACGAAAAGTCGGCGACGATAAAGGTAAAAATGAACTCTCTACATCATTGACATCGTGTCTACCCAGACTACATACTATAGTGTTATATAGGTGAAGAGGTATTCTCACTGTCCCATCAGATGCACAATTAAGTGCAACTGAGTGCGTCTCTTCAGACGAACATGACTCCAGATTTCAAGAGTCAAAGTCTGTGACAGCGTCAAGATTTAAGATATTGCTCTAAGAGGAAGGTAAAATGGAGGTAAACTCAACATCCACAATTTTTCAACCCTTCCTACCATATATAAGTTATGTGTTAAATGCTAACGTGTTAAGAACCTATGTTTGCATATCAAAAAATGTTTGGTTGTAATTATATTTTACAGAGAATTCCCAAATTTAATATGGAAATGGCCAGAAAACAATTAGTTACAAAATAATAAATAACTAACTAATGCATTATTATTGTTACATGGTAAAAGAACATGGACTAAAATATTTATTTGATTTTGCATCGTATTTTGTCTTTGGAATGAACCCAATCGCTATATCAATTTCTGTAAAGGACCTATCAACAACAAAGTTACCAGACAGCTTTCAGCCTGGACCCCTGTTGGCCCCAATTGGGTTTAATAAGGATTTTTATTTTATTTTAGTTATAGTAGAAATATCTGTACTAGATTTAACGAATATCTAACAGTAAACATGGTATCTGTAGTGTTTTTAGTCAGCCTGACAAGAACTGAATTTTTTCGTTTCATGTCGAGTTTCGTTTGCCAATTTTATACGCTGTACCAAATCGAAACAGTCTTTACCAATTTTATGGACTAACGAAGAGATGCGTATGTCTAATAAGCTGGATCAAAAGCATGCATCTGCTTGGATGGGATTAGATCGTATTCACCAATAGTGGTATCAGACGCTGCACATCAAGTGTTGGTAACCTAATGCAAAATGGTGATTTTTTGCCAAAAGAATGTTTCGAGCCATGTGCAAAAATGGCGATATCCCCCAAAACGATCGATAGTTTTTATCGTTGTAGTTTTATTAGACATCTTAAAATTATGATTGTCTGTTATTATGAGGCAGGAATTTAATACTTTTAACGAAACTGGTTTAAAAATCAGTTTAAACTCACATTGGATCTTAACATATACAAGTTTAATCTGTCCAAAAGAGTTGATTTTTAATCATAGTATGTATTTCGCAAAATACGTCGTCGGCAATTTCATTACTTCAGTTTCGTCTTTCATTACTTATACACCCAAACTATGTTTTCTCCTATAATATTTCCTTCAGATGTAACTGCTGTACGCCGTTGACTCAAAGGTGAAAAGATTACAACACAAAATTTTTTTGCACTTTTATGAAGTCTTTTGTGTGTTTAGAGAAGTCATGAGGTAACAGTAAAAATTAGAATTAATGTCTAACAATATAGATCCGTAAATGAGGGTCAAATATGTAAATTTTTTGAATCGGGAAAACTAAAAATAAGGGAACACTCTGCTCCCTAAAGAAACAAAATTGTCCACCAGAAAAGTAATAATTGAGATATAACAGTCGCGTCTATACAAAGGTTTGATGTAAAAAACACTATTATTCTTTAAAAAATTAAAAGGCAGTCACGGGACTGACATAAGTGATTAGTTTTTAAAACGGACTGTGAATATATACAGTACTGAAAAAGTACGTTTGCTAATTAAAAAATGTTTATTTTTTTATATTTTAAAATAATGATAAACTCAATTCTTTAACATAAACAAGTTTTATATTTTCTATTAATTTTATACATATTTTTGTAACATTTTTTACATTTCATGTGCTATAATGATCACTGACTTATAAAGCAATAAGTATAAGTAATAAATATTTATATATTTTCTTTATCATAGTTTGTATTAGTTTCTATAATTTGGTTATTATTTTTTTAACTACAATCTCGTAATTCCAAAATAATTAATTTTCATTTTCATTATATTCTAAAAATGAAATAATTGGTTTTAAATAATTCAATTAAGATTTTGTATTAAAATCAGTTTTTAGGTCATTTGTTTTTTAAATGAATGTAGGGTAAAGCCCAATGTAAAATTGAGTAGAGATTATAATTACAATCAACAGAAACATTAATTTCTTTCCAGGATTAAATTATACTATGGCTTTATTAGCTAGAAAAGATCTAATCAATTTATTTTTAATCCTATTGTTAAAATCTTGTCAGGAAACTAGTAGTGAGCTGGAATAGAAATTGAACTAACCGTGCTGAAATTCAATTTAGAATCCGATGAGCTTTAAATACGGATATTAAATAATGCACTAAGTTAACCAATTTTACGTTGGATTAATAACTGAATAAATTAGTTGTTCGTAGGTTTACTCAAACCAATCCATCTCCCGCCAAAAGAAATAGTCACTTCAATAAGGATCGACAGTAACCTCTCACTAACACGCCTGGACAGCCACTGAACGGAGACACGCCCTGTCCCTACTTCTTCCCCCTCTGTATCATCATTAGATGCACACCATTGTTTATTATATTTGTATTTGTTATTATAATATTTATTTGCTTTTCTTGTTTTGTCCAGTTATTTACTTACGGTTATATTTAATTACTGTTAAACTGACATTATAATTATTTATGCCATTGCTTCATTTAAAGATTTATTATTGGTATACTTCATATTTTTATATTCTATATTTAAATTTATGCTCAAGTCCTACCTTCTCATTATAATTTGTATTCACATTGTTTTCATATGTTAAAGAAAGCATTGCTGTTGATCAAATACATAAATAAAATAGATGCCCTACCTGACATCAAAATGGCCGCGATAGTCCTGCCCCTAGCGGCTACAGAGCGAACAAGCTTGACTTCGTTTCGTGACGCGAAACGAAAGTTTTCCCTCCGTCCAAAACATCATCATAGGCCAACAAAAAAAATTAGTCACTTCAAAATAGTATGAGATGTTTTTAACAAAATAACTATTTGTAAAATACATGGTGCTGAAGTCTCGTACAATTTCATACCTCTTAAAAATGTACAGCTCCGTTTGAAAATATTTCCACCTGAATAAATATTTTTTTCTTAAAGAACTTTTTACTTTTCATGTAGTACGTAATACGAAAGGGTATGTTAAATTTTTCCGGTCTCTTTTTTGGTAATGTGTTCTTAACTATTTGTGCACATCGCGTTACTGACTTGAAATACATTTTCGCGTGTTCATTTTTAATAAAATTTTCAGTTGTTGGACATTTTCCGTGTGGCCAACCCGGTATTATCCACCGCCGCCCACGCCAGTGTATATTGTACGGCACTTCTACTACATGCACAGTATTGTGCTTTACGGAGCTGTGTGGCGCGGTTATTCGGTTGGTGCCAGGGGCTACACTGCGTCGCTGGTCGACATTTTGCCCGCCTTTGTCCACTTTCGGCCTGACTGTTTGCTCGGCTCTGGTCAACAATGTCCTGACCACCCCTGCCTTCTGGCGTTACAGAGGTAAATTCACCGCAACAATATAAGTGGTTGACAGGCGTCAAATATGCATATAGTTAGAGCACCTGAACTCGAACTTGCTGAACACATACAAGGTAACTACACATTTTTGACCCGAGCAGTTTATTTTTTAAGGAATACACCAAGACAGTAATAAGTATAAACATTATTTCTTACAGACATTATATTTACTAAGCTGGTTCCTTCCAATACAAAACTTTATACGGAAAATATTAGAACAAGAGAATGGGTAATGTGTTTATAAATAACTTTAATAGAAGAAGATTATGCATTTTTAATTTTTGCAAAAAGGATAACTGGTGATTGATACAATCCAAACATTCATATAGTTTTAGGTTAGGTTATGAATAGAAGAAAATCCGTATATACATAGACCTTAAGAAAATATGATTTTAATAAGTCATATTAAAAACCAAATTATACGTGTAAAAAATGATAAATTATTAGTTAGTTTTATCTGGAGGACACATTCCATAAGGACCTCCAGATACCTTACCTTCTCAGCAATATAAATTAACTAAGGTGGATAAGAAAAAAATAATAAATATAAAATTATACGATGTCTTGATAGCCACCTAACTTCGGAAAGGTATCGTATTAAAAGCATAGCAAGATTTCGGACAATTTTACCGTTATATGTTACAAAATGTATAATAGTGTTCCATTTTGCTGGTGTTTTTGTAACATGTATGATTGTACTCTTAAATTATGTGCAATATCTACGCAAGGGTTGCTTTTCTTCAGTATGGCCAAGTTGTTGGTGTACTAGTCGGGCACGATTTAATTTTTTTATTACAGTCAATTACCATATTACTTAGTTTTAAGTGTATGCCTGTGTATTAAGTTTTTACACCTGAGAAAGAGAGCAGATTTAAATCCTCGAAACGTATTGTAACACATTTTGTTACACATAACGATGACAAGTGTCTGAAATAATATTATCCTTTCAAATCATTCACTGCCAATAACAAACTTTAAAAGGAGAAACAAATTACGTATATCTTACATTTCCTGCAACTTCGGAACGGAGATCACTTTATTCCATTTTGTGAAGTCCGTATAGGCTACGTCGGAGAAGACACGAATACACCACATAGCCGAGATGTCAGACCCGCACTCAGAAAGAAATTATTTACTTAATTGACACACACGATTAAATAAACTATTTATATGTAACATACAGCACTTATAATCTAGTCGGCAGTGACAAAAACGGAAACATACAAAGAGTAAACAATGCTGATATGACTGTCAGCTGAATCGCAACGAACGACTATGAAAAATGACAATGACACGTAATCAGTCTAAAATGCATTAGTGTGCTAGTTGTGCGTCAAAACTGTACTATCCACAAAGAAAATCACAACTAAGCTATCATGTCCATTAGCTATAATTTAGGTACGTAACATGTAATGACACAGCTACATACACTGCGAGCAAAAAAACTTTGAAAATAGGCACAATTCTATAAACAATAACATATGCTCTTAACCCCTAACAATACATAAAGCAATAATACAGGCGGTACTGTAATATGGTGACAAGATCATCAACAAACATATAACAATAAGCAAAGTACACGAGTGTAAAAAAGAATAAAAATCCAAGAAATAAACCCAAACTTGCGAATACACTAGTAATATAAAAAGTGACGATGACGAAAATAATAACACATTGTTTGAATTGCAAACGTATTCGCCACTGCATGCACTAAACTTCATTCTAACGGATCCATTGGCCAATGAGCCCATATCTGGTGGAAAAGGCGAACTAGGAGCCATCACCAACTCGAGACAGGAGCAGATTACGGGCTCTCCTCTTGAAGGCCAGAACACTGGGATGGCAGAAGTCTAACTTCAAGAACACATCGTTCCCCAGTTGGATTATCCTCTTAAGAGGAGAATGGCGTAGGTAATTTGTACCATGGTATTTGTTGGTTTGGAACTGTACAACCTTCGAGTAATAGTGAATAACGACAACACATAGTTTTTGGCCTCGATGTTACACTACTCACGGCCTAAGCCAGAGATGGGTACCGTTATCATCTGTTTTTTTTCTCTTTATGGATAATGTTTTGAGGCTCATACCTGATGGAAGGGCTATATATATCAGTTGGCTTTGAGATTGAGGGCAAGCGTGTCAATTGTTTGGCTTTCTATCTCAAAATCCAGCCTCATTGGCTAATTATCTCTCTTTGCGCACGCATAGAACTTACATTTTACCACTTCAATGTGAATGACACTCAGGCCATCATCACATTTTACGGACCATATCTGGTTTACGACTTACTTTTTCAGACGTGAGCAACTTTACCTGTACTTTAGTTCAATAATCATCATCTAAATCCGCAGCCACCCTGTCACACTCAGCATCATGATACATCAGACTGCCTTTTGTCACCTTACTCTTAAAGTGAATATTTTTGAAGGTTCTCTTGTAAGTACTTTTAAATAGTTGTTTTCTACATTCACGGGTAAGTGTAATCGTAATGTAAGAAATTCACATCTTGACCCACTAGGAAAGATACACTGTAACGAACGATCAAATCTAGAGCGAGCATACTGTACTCTCAGGAGGATTCACTCCTCCAATAGCTTTATACCGTTATACCACTTGTGTGTCACTTAGATATGGACAATCCTAAGGATGTCCAGGATCGGCACATCACTAACCGTAAATGTCGAGATACTAAAGGGGAAAGGTGGATCTATAAGTCTAGTCTGCTGTGGAGGATGACTGTTAGAGTAGGTGAGGCGCCTTTGGTAATGTTAGGGTGGCATGTAGGAGTGGTATTACCTGCCCGCTTTCAATGGAAGGGTTGAAAAGAGTTGCCTTCTTCCAAGGACAATTGAAATGTATCCTGCTATCACTCTTGGTGTAATCTCGGGAGAAGGCGTCCAGCACCTCCAGCCTTACCTATCCTGAATATCCTGGCACTCTAGGGCAAGCCCAAGGGTCATTTAGGACTTTTGCAATAAGAAATAATTGAATTCTTGCACTTGGTCACTTGTTAAAACAAATTAAAAAATAGCTGTTGAAAAGCTAAGAGGTTCTAGAGGTACAATTGGATTTGATGCATTCTTGACGTGCAGTTGCATTTATCTGACATAAGATTTGTTCGCTAATGGTTAAAAGCCTGTCACCTGGTGGAACGACAGCGCAGTGTGAATGGAACGTTAGGTGGAAAGTGTTGTATCATTCATTTTATGAAAGAACTTATGTAAGTTTTTTAAGGGCGTTGATGTTGGTAAAATCAAAATGATCTTCACCAATGACGCAATGATGATTCTTCTTTGCCAATGGCACAGTGTAGCGGGTACAACGGTTCTCACAAGATAACAAGATCAAGCAACGTCGAGCGTGGCTGCTGCTTGGATGGGTGGCCGCCGAGCGATTCTGTCCTTGCAAGCAGTCCGCCTGCCATTTGTTGGTGGTGTTTCGGAATTAACCTTTAAGGGCAGTCTGACATGAAAAAAAAAATTTTTTGGGGAATTTTTGGTTTTTTTATTTATTAATATTCTTTAGAATTTTCTCTTTAAAATGGTATATAATATACCTTATTACTATAATATTAACCTTATATAAAAAATATATATATAAAGGCTTGCAACTGTTGTTTGGCGTTGAGCACCACTCCTTTATAGTAAACAACAATCTATAAAATAGATATTAATTGGTTTTGTTATGTTGGTAACTGTTTTGCTTTTAGTCTGGTTTTAGCTGATATCACACACTGTCAGCAATATGACAGATGTCATCTGTTGTTATTATTTTATGTTGGAGGTTATTGTGAAGTTTTGAAATACTGTGTTTTGTGATTTGCAAGTTTCCCTGTTGTTTTTATTTGTAAAGGAGTTTATTGTAATTGAATGTAGATTTAAAAATGGGTAATAAGAAGAGAGTAGGAACTAAGAAACTATGTTACAAGAAGAAGACTGTTGTTCGTAGCAAGAAAACAGTAGTAACTTCAGGTAAACACCCAAAGTTGTTTCCACATCCAATGAGAAATTGAGCCCTAACCTAGCCTGCTATGATAATTCAACTGATACCTTACAGTATGACATAGTAAACATTGTACAGCTAGAATCAGTTTTTGAAAGATGTTGCAGTGTGTAGGGTTTGTCATGGCAACCTATCATTTAGTCGAAAACCATTAGCAGGGCTCGCAGTACAAATTTCCGTCTCCTGTAGCTGTGGCATGACAAAAGCTTTTGACAACTGTCCCAAAGCAACAGATATTAGGCCTAGGCCTATTTGAGGCACCAAGCAAAAGTTCACAATGCTACTATGACTTGAACCTAAGGTTAGTATACGGCTTGCGTGTAATAGGAAAGGGCTATACTGCTGCCCAAACTCTTTGCGGCATGATGAATTTACCCGCTCCGCCCAGCAAGTTCAATCAACATGAACAGTTTTTGTCCAGCCATGTAGAAAGTGTGTGTGAAAAACTCTATGAAGAGAGCAGTGACAGAAGCAGTTATTGAAAATGGAAATTCTAATGACTTATGTGTTGCGGTTGACGGAAGCTGGCAAAAGCGAGGCCACACCTCGCTAAATGGCGTTGTCACAATTACTTCAGCAGATACGGGTAAAGTAATAGATATTTATTCAATGTCAAAATACTGTAACTGCCCTCAGAGAACAAGCAACCAACACTTAGAAATATGCAAGGCAAATTATGTAGGTAGCAGTGGAGGTATGGAAGCTGAAGGTGCGACTGCAATGTTCAAAAGATCCGAGACTAAATACGGTGTTCGCTATGTGGAGTACCTTGGAGAATGGTGACTCCAATGGCTATGCAGCAGTTGTGGCAGAAGCACCATATGGCCCAGATGTGTCCATTCAGAAGTTGGAATGTGTAGGACACGTCCAGAAGAGGATGGGGACAAGAATAAGGGACTTTATCATGAAAAATAAAGGCTTGAAGCTTTCTGACGGAAAATCTCTTTCTGGGAAAGGTAGGCTAACAGGGAAGGCGATCCAACAAATCCAAATATACTATGGACTAGCCATCCGTAGGAATACACACAGCGTGGAAGCCATGAGGCGAGCAGTTTGGGCGTTGTACTGTCATGTTCAGTCTACTAACGATACGCCTTTACATATTTTTATGCCCAGACACCGAAGACACATGGTGTAAGTATAACAAAGCCGCCAAAGAAAAAACTAAATAATGACCACAGCCAGCATTTTCACCTCTCACCTGTTCTAATGAAAGCAATCAAACCTATTTTTTAAATCTTTGTGCAGCCTAGAACTACTCAGAAAATGTCTCAAAGGAAAATCTCAAAATCCTAATGAGTCTATGAATAATTGTCATTTGGGCTCGGCTCCCTAAACGCACCTTTTGTTACACTAGGTGCTCTTAGGCTAGGTGTCTATGAGGCAGTCCTATCATTCAATGATGGGTACAGCTCCAAAGTGAAAGTTTTAGAGCACATTGGGCTAGAACCAGGGACTGAATATGCGGTTAGCTTTAAAACGTTCTCGACACCCAGCGGATTCGCAAAGCAGATAAAGCGGCTACCGACATTGAAAAAAAAATCAGGCAATCAAGGACTTTAGCCAAAAGGAAGCTGGAGGATCTGTATCAAGAAGCAGAGGATCCAGACAACCCTTCCTACAGTGCAGGCCATCATTAAACCAAGGTATGAGTCCAAAATATGCTACCTTCTTGCTTTTTCTTGATTTGCCGAAACTTGTTATTTTTTAACTTTGGGGCCCTATAACTCAAAAACTACTAGGCCTACCCCAGTCAAATTTTTATACAGTATTCTACTTACTATTGCCTAGTTCCCCTCATGGGGAATTTATAAATATCTCTTGTCAATGAGGCACAGTAAAACATTTTTACTTATAAAAAAGTTAGTTAAAAACAATAAATTATAAAAAAATTATAACTTTTTAATTTTTTTTTCAAATTTAAAAACCTCATGATAAGACCTAGATTATAAGCTATTTAATAAGTAAAATAAAAATCAGGACTCTATCTATAACCATTACAGAGATATAGGTTCCCAAGTTAACATTATGTTCTTATGGAGGTCGGACTGCCCTTAAGCCGTTAAACCCGTGCTTAAGTGTTAGATGGGGCTTCTTAGCCCTAACGTCGCCTGGTAAAATGAGACATCTTTATTTTACTTTATGATATGCGTGAATCCCGTAAAACATTTAAAACTTTATTTGTGCCTAATTACAAGTAATTTAGACAAGTGTTTTTTACTATTTCGTTTTTTTATATATGCATCTTCTAAAGCTTCCAATTTGCACAAATTCATAAATTGATAACTTAATTTGAAAGTTTCTCTGAAGTCAAGAATGTTTCAGTAAAATTCGAAATGACTTTTGATTTCAGCTATTTTCAATTGTATTAAATCACATGAAATACTTTACTTTACTGTAAAATACAAATACGGGGATACAAGTATAAGTAGCCGCTGGGTGTTGGGTCTGCATCTGTCACAACTGGAATAAACTAGCTTTTAATTTAATGTACTGCAAAAGTATTTTTATAACTTTGAAATAACTGAAGGTGAAGTTAGTAATTTAGGAAAAAGAATTAAACTAAATTTTTCTGATACTTGTAGGTAAAAAAATTCACCCGGAGAAAATTTTTACTTTTATTTTATTGCTTTTAAAGTTTTCCTAATTTGATTAATTTCCTTATATTTCAAAAACTGTCTTGGAAAGAGACTTAAATATATCATAATCAATTTTAAAATTTTGTATATCAAGTAAAAACGTTGGGAATGTATATCTTCAGTTCTTGTATTCTTGAATTATTCATTCAGAGAATTTACATATTTGATCGTAGATTTTTGAGTACATTAAATACACTTTCTAAGTTCCTAAACCGTTTCTGGAATTTGATTTACCAAGTAGGCTATAGGAGAATTTGTAAAATTATTTTTCAGTAACAGGGCTAAATGGTACAGCTGAGAAGTAAAGCAGAAATATCATTAAGTAAATTAGTTTTTTGAAAAATTAATGTAATTGTGAGTTGGCAATAGGTATTTTTTTTATTTATGCTTTCCTTTTACAATGAATGAAAATACTTCTTTATTGAAGCGAAAATTTGGACCTTATAAGTGGTCCATTCTTACCTTCAACCTCACAATTCAAAATATAAAATAAAAAAATAATATTATTTATATTATCGCTAACAAAATGGCGAGTATTTTACAGTTTTCTATTATTTTTTAAGGTTAAGATGATGAAGACTTCTCTCCATTATAATAAGTTATATTTTTTTACGTCACCACCCATGCAAAAAGACGAGGTTAAATGTTTTATTTTCGGATGCTCATTATAGCTTTCATACTGCTTCCTCAATCTTAAGACCGTGAATTTTTGCAAAATGGAAAAACACATAATTATAATTGCACCGTTTTTTTTTTTCAAGAAAAACATATATGCATATAAACTATATGCAACATGGTAGACTTCTCATTTTTAGTTTGATCCTCATCATTTTGAACCTCAAATGGGCGTGATATTCAAAAATACTATAAAATAATATAATACCAATTTAAGTTGTAGTTATTTTTTGTACACATACAATGATCAAAAGTATTGGATTGGATTGTTCGAAAAAAAGTACAAAATATGGAGCAGTATTTTTTACCTGGGTGTATCGTGCCATCAGCCAATATGGACGAGAAAAAAAAACTTACAATGGAATCAGGGAGGGAATTCCAGGTTCGACAAGTAGTAACATTAAAGAGTTTGTTGATAAACGACGTTCTATAATGAGGAATTTGTAAAGTATAAGAGCCAGATCGAGTATTCCTTGTGTGAGAACACAGTTACATATTGAAAGTCACGTGCAATGTACGGAGCTAAACCGGTAAACAGTCTCTCATATAAAAGTGATGCAATTCACATTATGTTAGTTTTAATTGTATTATGATAATTTTAATTGTTTTCTCTCGATATTATGAGTGATGTTATGGAAAACTGTACAAACAATTCAAAACTCAAAAAATTGTAAACTTAATAAGGCCAGGTTAAGAAGTCCTTGGATTAAACTCTAATTTAATTAATAAAATTAACAGAAAAATTAAACTTTACAAAATTTTTAAGTCCAGGCCATATGATAGGAATTTTTCTATTTTTTACAATAGGTTTCTGTAATAATTTAAAATTGGAAATCAGTGAAACCAAAAATAGGTACTATTCTGCAAAAATTGGCGAAAGCTAAGGGAGATACAGCCCGTCAATGGAAAATTGTAAACTCTCTAAGCGGGTCTAATGGTAAAACATCTGTTGATAGAATAGAACTAGATAACGGAGTAATCTTATCTGATCCTCGCATAGTAGCCGACACAATCAACAAATACCTAATCGAAGTACAGACGAGCAAATCGTCAAACGATGTCAATGAACTTAACTTAACTCCTAGACTTTCTTCTTTTTTTTATTCTTCCAACAGATGAAAACGAAGTGTTGCAAATTATAAAAAAATTTTAAAAAATAAAAAATCGTCAGGTCTTGATAACGTTACTGTAGCATTAATTAAAACACATCGCCCATTTAATTTCTCATGTTCTTGCCACAATTATAAATTTAAGTTTCGTTACTGGTAAATTTCCAGAAAAAATTAGTCCAGTGTAGTTGTGCCAATTTATAAGAAGGGCGCGTCTATAAAATTGGACAACCTTCGCCCAATTAGTTTGCTTTCAGTATTTTCTAAGATTTTTGAAAATTAATGAAAATAAGACTAATTAGTTATTTAAATAATATACATTTTTTTAGTGAGAACCAGTATGGTTTTAGGGAAGGTAGATCAACTGAAGATGCCCTTATTTATGTTACAAACATGATCTATTCTAGCTTGAACGAGGGTAAAAAATCTACCGGCCTATTTATAGATTTTAAAAAGGCATTTGATTTAGTGGATCACAATATTTTACTATTAAAGCTGGAGTCGGTGGGAGTGCGGGGTGTAGCCTTGAGCTGGTTCCGTAGCTTCCTCAGCGGGCGGGAGCAGCGGGTGCGAGTTGGCCAGTCAGTCAGCGCTCCGCTACCTGTCAAATCAGGTGTGCCACAAGACAGTGTCATATCTGCCATTTTGTTCCTAATTTTTATTAATGATTTATTAGAGCTCAAATTCAACGGAAGGGCTAGCGCGTTTTGCTGACGATATTGCAATCTTTTATTCTAAAAAAAATTCAAAATTTTTGTGGGACGAAATTAATGAGGATCTTTTAATTTTTAAGACGACGGTGTAAAGTAAATAGAATGTTTGTTAACGTTGATAAAACTAAATACGTAAAATTTCGATTTTAATGAGTTCAACTTTAATCATGATTTCAAATTTCACGAATTAAGCTGTACAGGGTGCATAGATAATCTATGTGATTGTTAAGTTGTATAAAGAAGGAAACTCAATTTAAATACCTTGGAGTAATGTTTGATTCGAAATTAACTTGGGAAAAACATATTACTCTATTGCAAAACAAAACTTAAATCGACTACTAGAAAATTTTATTTTTTGCGAAACTTCTGTGATGAAAGCTTATTAAAAAACTCTTATTTTGCTCTGGTAAATTCTAGACTTCAATACGGAATCGTTTGCTGGGGAGGGGCTTTTAAATATTTAATAGAGAGGCTAAGAGTAATACAGAATCATTTTATGAGAATTATAACATACAAAACGAATACGGGATAGTTCCTTTCCCATTTTTTGTCAATTAAAGATAATTGCCACTACAGCATTTATTTATTTTTAAGGTTCTGAGACTATTTTTACATTAAAAAGTGGTAACTTGGGAACAACGGACCTTAATTATGCCACCAGAAGCAATAGATCGTTCGTATGTTCAGAGCACCAAAAGTTAATCCATTTTTATCAGATCCATTTTTAAAAGATCATTTCTTTATTAAGGGTCCGAGTTTTTTCAACAAATTGCCTTTTCGAAGTCAAATTATCTGTAAATAGTAGAAAATTTTTGTAACAAGCTTAGAACTTTATTATTTTTAAATGAAAAATGTAACTCATTTTACGAATAGTATACTACATAATTAGGTATAGGCTATATATTTATATAAATTTCCAATAATGTAGGTAATGTTTTATTTCACTATTCATATGTATATATAGCTTCTGTAGTCTTTAGTAAATATAAGTATAATAATTTGTTTATTAACCATTTGCTCTTGTAAATAATATTAAGCATAGCAGTTGTGTGCAGTGAAAAGTTTCTGTTGAAACCATATCTAGTGATTAGTGTTTAGACGCCACGGAGAGCAGCCTGGCTGATAACAACTTGTACTGTCTTTCTGGACTCAGATAACAATCATGTTTTGTATTGTTGTCCACTGACCACATTACTTGTAGAAGTGGTCAGTTAATTCCAAGTCAGTCTTATGTTTTGTACAATGTACTATTATGATGGAATAAATTCATTTATCATTTATCAGTTTAAGTATATTCAGTTCAGTATGATAAGGAGAACGTGTGTACCACGGTAAAAGTTGAAGCGTAAATAGTTGTGCTTGTTGTAGTCTGTCACTTAGTTGTACCATCATATCATTTATAACAGCGCTGTATAGTTAAAATGTGGGAATTCCAATGATTTAGTTAGAAACTGCTGAAATTCTTGTATTAAAAAACAAATTATTTATCCTTGTAAGTACCCTGTTACTTGTATACTAATCACTGTGTAAGTTAATCCAAGTGTGTTGTTTGTAATCCTATGCTTTTCATTTGTCGGATTAAAGTAGAAATGTTTCATTTACTTTAAGTTTTAGTATTGGTTAACATTTAAAGAGTTTATAAAACGACACTATCCAATTAATATATATGTTTTGATTTAATGAAGATTAATAACCTTGTTAGATCACAACACACAATTGTGCTGAAGTGGTGCTCCTGTGCAGATCCGCGGTCTGTTGCTTGCAGCTGCAGGATTATTGAACGAGTGGATCAGTACAAATAGTTACATTTAATTGTTTAATTGTAGGTTACATATTTAGCTGGGTTCCACATGTTCAGTGCTTAAAACAGCGAATCAAAAAATTGCAGCATATAAATTATTAAACTCTTAGCATTAAAATATAATGTATTTTTATTCCTGTTAAGATGCATGTTAAAATAGTCCATGATAACCTGTTTTTAAATAAGTAAAAATTGTTCATTGTGTTATTTGTATTTTATAATAATAACAATGATATTAGATATAACGTTAACATGAATGTTTGCACATTAAATCAGACATATTAAAATGTTTTTTTATGAACAATTAAAAATCAATTCCAAAGTTATGTAACTGATTGTCTGTTCTATGAGCTACTCTCCATAAGCAGATCTGTAGACTTTCTGGAGAGTAGTATTCTTTAAAATAGGATGCATGCAACTGTTGTGCATCTTATTCATTTTTAATGAAAATTGTTGACTGTGACTACCTATAACACATTCGAAGTATGGGATTTAAACACTTACAGATATTTTGTAAATACAATAAGAGAAATATAGGAATAATCAGACGAATTAAATATTAACACAAATTTGTATTATACTTACACTTAACATCGGCAGATATAAATGAAAGCAGGAAAATTTAAAACAATACACAACAAAAAAGAAGGACAGTACGTTTTTGGACACATATTATAATGTCTTTTAAAAGATAGCAATTATGTTCTAAGATCAATGTTGAACACAAATTGTTATTCGAGAAACATAGATCCGGAGTAATGCATGAGGTAATTCAACCGTGTTCCCACTCAAAAACAAATGGAACTTAAGGATACAAGAAACACACAGCAACGTGATATATAGAACAACACTTAAATCATATGGTAAATTTGAACCTACTTAATATTACGTGACAATAATAGTAGAAACAAAAGGTAGAACATTAGATTATTACTTCAAACACCGTCAATAATAAACTATAGGCTTCAATACAAATGAAGTTCATTAAATGATTATATTATTATGTTGTGTTTAATTCCGTACTCTTACTGGACAATTAACACTTATGAGTACTTGATGTAACGATGAGTTTTGAATCGTATAACGTTATGAGAAATTTTTTATTACGTGATACCAAAACACAGAGAGGCATTAGTAGGATATGCCCAATCTCTTTCTTCAAAATGCATCAAATGATTTAAGTATATAGCCAATAAAGGGGACACATCATGGCTGTTGGCAGTCATTTGAAAAGTCTCTAGTACATAAAATAAATTAACATAATTTATTCATCTTCCACCTTCTCTCCTTTTCGTCTTCAGACTCCTCCATCTCGAACCGTTCTCTCTCGCCAGGACTAGACTTAAACTTGGATTTAGCTGCAGCTCTACCGCCAGCCTATTTTAAGTCCTTCATTATCCTATCTTGCTAGTGGCACCTTTATCCTTCTTGGCAGGAGATTTGTCTAGTGCGGACTATCCTCGCTTATTTTCCTCTTTTGCATCGCTATCTTGGTGACCTGGACCCTTCTCTATAGCTCTATCAACATCAAACATTTTGCAGAAAAAACTATGCGCCAGTTTGAAAGAAGTACAACTTTTAGGTTTCATCGCCGACAAAAACGTGTACGTACTTTTTCATTTTTAGCAATGTAAACTAAAATTAGCTGTAGAGATTAGAGTTGAACACATGGAGAAAGGTTTATAAGAATGGGACAGCAGACTGATAAATAGATTAAAGTAATTGATTCTGATGATCATAATAAATTGACAGGATAAATTAACCAAGATAGTTGTTTAATAAGGGCGAACAAGCAAACAGCATATTTAAAAATCCGTAGTTAATATATAACAGAAACTTTTTGACCACATGTTGCGTTAGCAGTGAGTACAAGACGGCCTCTTGGGAGATGCATCTAGAGTTGTTATTGTTAAATCTGTTAATGTGGTAACCCTGAAACTGTAACGTTTTGGTCGTATATTAATAATATGTTTCCAAAGTTTAATAATTATAAATTACTTTATAACGCATAGTTACAAAATCAGGAACAAAGAGTTTAGCTAGTGAAATGTTCTATTCAACATGTTATAAGTATTCTAAGCATACAGTTTGGTTGAGAGTTAGCGAAGTCTACACTCGAGGGGTTGGAAAAGTGTGAATTGTATACGTCTGTCTGCATGTTTGTAGGTCCGTCTGTCCGCACGATATCCCTAAAACGAACTGCCTTATAGACTTGATGTTGTGCATAAATACTGAGTTCATGAAGGTGCATATCACTACAAGGAATTTTGCTAAGCGTTAGCGAATGTTTGTACATTCGTCTCATGGGAGTCTTTATTATGCAATTTAAAAAAGATAAGTTATACGTAGCCTATCTATTATTGGCTGAACTAGCCTATTACACGAGAGGCTGGAAATTTTCTTTTCTGTGTGTCTAACAACAAAAAGCTATCCGCAATTTAGCAATATCTCTAAGACGAACTGACCTATAAACGACACCCAGCAGGGATCACTTCTGGCTGGTTTATACCTACCAGTTGAACCCACCACTGGGCACAGCAAAAACCGATGTGCCACTTCAATCTGGGCAACCTTATGGATGTACAGTAGCGGCACATCACTAACCGCAGATGTTGAGATTCTGGGGTTCATGGGAAATTCGATAGGTCTAGTCTACTGTGGAAGATGACTGTTGGAGTTGGTGGGGTTTGTTCCCTTACCTCAGAGGCTCTTGTTAACCCAACAAGGGTGTGCCACCCCCTGCCTACTTTGACTGGAGAGGCTGGTTCAGAGCTGGCCTCCCCTTTTTCGGGATGACTTTGAGATGTGCCCTAATTCTTCCTCATGGATCTCGATAGGAAGCGGCCCCTACTCTCTAACCTTACCCATTCTGAATATCCTGTCACTCCGGAAGCAGCGCAAAGGTCCTTACAGGACTAAGTGCAATTTATAAGCTTCTTGTCCTAAGAGAAAAAAAACCTCTAAACGATATTTTGTTTAAAATTTGTATATGAGGAACACTGAGTTTGGTGATGGTGAATGTCTTACCATGGGATTTACTTGAGCGTAAACGAATAATTTTACTTCGGTGTCGTAGATAACCACGATGTCATCGCAAAATAGTAGAATAAACAAATGCAGTACACTCGTAACAGATTTTAACATTAGACGTATTAAAACATGTACTTTAACTATAGCAACACTTTCAACATCATTTTATGGTGACTTGGTCTGTACAGTTTTATTATTTAAATACTTGATTTGAAACCCAAGTTGATAAACAAAAATATGAATGTATCATGTGGCAAAACATATCTAGAAATATATTATCTGTAGATTTGGAATGCTATATGAAACTTTATTTCTTCTTAGATAAGAATTAGTTCTACTATGTTGCATGTCCAATTGGAACTTTGCCTAGCGTCGTTGAAGCCTGTCTCTCAGTAGGCTCTATCTGTTAATAATAAAATTAGTTATAGAATTGAGATTGTCCACGTACTGTTTCTCGGTACGCGGTATGGCTTATCCATATATTTTTTTCAAATGTGTAACTGAATTAATGTTATATACATATATACACATATTAAGTTTATCACTCTATAAAATATGCAGTAAAATGCTGTAATAAATTCTGTAAAACCAATTTTAAAATTATAAAAACAAAAAATCTATCTTGAAATCTATTATGAGTCACGAAAATCGCTTAATTATTAGTTAAAAATGTAACTAATGAAGTATGTTATAGGTACTTATAACTAGGAGTTACTTGTTTGTAAGTTGTGTTTACTCAAACAACTCATATCTAATTAACTTTTTCTGTTGTACCTGCATTTCATAGTATAGTCACAAACTTAGCGATGAAACTAATAACTTTAAATTTAATCACCTTATCTCAGACTTTAAGGACACATCAAAATATCAAAAATGCTCCTCCAAACTTAAAGTAGTTGCTGAAAGTAAAGTAGGTGAAATGAGTAATTTCAGTGAGAAGGATCTGGCCCACACAGCGAGCTGGTGTATCCCCAGTTACGTTAAATGTTCCAGTTCAAGTTTTATAACACGTTTACATGTGGTACTCAAAGCAACCGGTTTGGTAAATTTCTTGAGTATCTTGTAGAGGACAGGATTTCTCTTCGGTTGTCCATACCCTTAATGCCCTGGACTAGAAATTGATTTAGAGAAAGCGATTACTCTAACCTTTACAAATCACGTATCAGCAATTTTTAATTGAAACAAAAGTTGTTTTGTGTTTGTATTAATTTTTTATGCCAGTATTTATACTCTGCTTATTATTAGAGACTTTTCTTAATTAGGTACCATACTTCGATCCCTGGACAGTGTGAAAATAGAGGGACAGTATTATTAACTGGATAGTATAGATTTAACTTTATTTTTTACTCTTACAGCCTACACGTGTCTTCACGTTCCTTAACATAACATATATGTAAGGATGATATTTTTCTTTAAATATAAAATTACATTCACGTCGTAAAAGATTCGAAATACAGATTAACAAAGAATCTCAGTCATTTTATGAAATATAAAATCGTATTTATGAATTAATTACTAACCGTCACTCCACTAAAATATCAAAGACTTTAAAAAGTACATCCTTAAAATTTCTAATGCAAGCGATAGTAAACTAAATTTAACCCTCCAACTGGCGGTCATTTTTTCCTGTAGTGGCGGCATGTTTTCGAGCCTCGTGCAAGGGTTTAAAAAAAAATTTATTAAAAATATAAATTAAAAGTAATATATATAGAAGTATATATTTTTGTGTTCAGAATTAAACATATAATAATATTAGTATTTAAATTTGGCCTTAAAAAAATGTTTACTAAAATTTTTTTTACATGAAATTCAAAATTTACATTATTTTTTTTTTAATTTGGGGGGACCATACCTAGCAAACCAAGTTATAGTAAGAAAACTACAAAAGTGAGATAACCATTTTGTGTCAAATTTATTCTAGTTTCAGAAACACATAAGCATTATACAAATTTATGAAACTATAATAACACTATATAACAAAAAGCAGCGATGCGCATAAATTGTGAAAATAGGGTGTATATGTAAGAGTTTGCTAATAAAAGTTTTACTAATACAGTTTTACTTCAATACATGTTATATTGCATATTTAAAACTATAGTATTCCTTAGGCTTTTTTATCCCGAATCCAATGGTACATGAATCGAATCGATACGTTGCCGGAATATACTGTAATGAATGATTATGCAAGGGAATGTTTGTTTATCAAAATTTTGACGAACAACAATCAAGAATGGGTTATGTTTATCAAAATTTTGATGAACAACAGTTGGAGGGTTAACACCGTTTCCGAAATTAATTGCGAATTCAAATTTGTATAAATAAACAAAACATAGCGTCTGGTATCTGACGTTATCTCAGTCTTGACTCTTGAAATCTGGAGTCATGTTCGTCTAAAGAGATCCAAAGAAAATTGACGACGATGAAGATCAAATCGAATCATCTACATCGTTTCGACATCAGAGACACCTATAAATAGGTGAAGTGGTAGTCGCATTGTCTCATCAGGTACACAATTGAGATGAGACAATGAGACTGCAATAAAAGGAAGGTGAACTGGAGCTAAACTCAAAATTCAATTGTATCAACCCTTCCTGCTACATAGCTACATCCTGTAATGTAAGAATTCAGTAGGCATTCCATGCTGCACTCTGTTATTGCAGTTTATTATTTTCAACTAGATGCGAATCGCAAGAAGTCGATAATTTATTTCTGCTATTAACTAATTAATGTGATATATAACTTGTAGTTTCGTCCTAATTCGATTGTGAATAACGTATTTAATTACAGCCATGTAGGAGTAAAGGATAGATAAAGAATGAGTAAATTAATTTATTGGCGAATAAATCCATTGCCCACTACCGGACAAGCCTTTTAATATTTAGGGGACGAGACAGTAGCTCAGTTTTTATTTTCCGCACCTCTAAAATCACTGCCAACAAACGAGCCATATGGCGGAGCTATAACAGCGTCGTTTCTTCCATTCGACCATTCCAGCGATGCGGTGGCAGGCGCGGCCATAAATACGGGCTATCAACCGATTGTCAGTAATCAGGCCAGATAAAATGATCCATTGGGTGAAATATTTTAATGACTGACAATGGATCCATTACGGGACATGTTGTCGCTATAATTGGACTAAGTATAGTTTATGTGCGACTGACATTCTGCTTTCAAGAGCGACATTATTGTGTGAAAGTAGAACCGTGTACATTTTATCAGAATAATTGACAACGCATTAGTGCGGTCAGTCCGCCATCTTCCGCGCGCTTTCTCGCTACAGTTTTTACGTGACAGTTTTTAACAAACCATTCGTTTCTCTGAAAATGACAGTCAATCAGATTTAAAGAAGATAAACGTTTATTCCACCGCCATAAATACTGGGGATTATCGTTCTTACTCTCTGGCATTTTATTTAAATCATAAATTCAATATAAACATAGAAATTATGAAACCTCGATAGATTTGCCGGAACAATACATATTTGCAATTAGAATAATTTTTTTAACAGCCTTACATTTTACCATTTATTTCAAAACTTACTACTTTATTAAATTATAAAATTTATCACAATTATTAAAAATTTAACTAAAAAAGTTGTTTTTATCCTAGTGTGTTTGAATAATTAATGATACGCCGTAATATTTTCATTGCAGTAATAAACGTTGCTAAGGGCTTTCCCTACATTGCTGTTGTGATTTTAGTTTTTTTTTTTTTAAGTTTAATTACTAATCCTTTATTATGTTATAGAAATCTGAGTTTTCACAAATACTTTTTGAAAACCGATACGGCTAGTGAACATTTTATATTCAATTTATAGCATCTGATAACTTTGTACGATTTTAATAAATCAAAGTACGTTTATATATCTTTCCTTTAATACCTTACTTAATCAATATATGTTATATTCAAGAGCGTGCTTATTTTTCATGATTGATACATATATTAATAGCTTTCATGTAAACAAATAACTTTTATAAAGTTTTAATGTAATGCAATATAACAATTACCAATATATAATATATAGAAGTATGAATATAAGAACGGCTGCGACTGCTGTGAACATAAATGGTAGTG
Organism: Homalodisca vitripennis; assembly: GCF_021130785.1. Taxonomy (NCBI): domain Eukaryota; kingdom Metazoa; phylum Arthropoda; class Insecta; order Hemiptera; family Cicadellidae; genus Homalodisca; species Homalodisca vitripennis. The sequence goes on from NC_060212.1 coordinate 155,445,492, forward strand.
TCTTTTGGAATAATGTATAATCCACACGTGCATGGATTATGCGTAAATGTTATTGGTAATAGTTGTTTAAAATAAAATATTTTTGCATTTCATTTTATTAGTAGAATTGCTACACCATAAGATTGACTGAACCTTAAAAAGGTCATTTGAGGTGTCCGGTGTGAAGCCACAGTTCACAACCCGTAGCGCGGACGTGCGGTTCACGACACGTGTCATCCATCGTCACCAGTGCCGCGCCATCTTATCTCCAACACACCGCTAATCAGCTCGGAATCTAGTAATTACCGCCTCCGTCGTTATTTTTAATTTATAGTCTAGCCCAGTTGCCAAAACCCTAACTAGCGCCTGTGCTATTTGTATCCCTTATAATTAAATGGTTTGACCCAAATCGGACCCATTATGTGCCGGTATGGCGCCGTCTTTGATCTACGGCTTGAGTCGCCCCAAATAGACTGATCTCTCGCCGCTCTAGTCGTGGACTCGCTGCTTCATCTCCGGCTATTTATTGATGGTAGGGCCACATCAGCATTGTTTATTTGGTCGTCGACTACATTTAAAACCGAATGGGTGTCGTTTCATTGCATATTACCGGCCAGCGGTCTACAGACTTGTGTAAAAGCTGCATGATTCATGAACCAATATTAACTTTCCTCGGATTAAGTAGAGGTCACAGTTATCATATATTAAGTTATTTCTACAGCCTCTTTCAGAAAGTAGACGTTCTGTCTCACACACTGTTTAACACAATCGATGGACGATGCATAGCTGAATATAACCTATGCCATGTCTCATGTAGAGGGTACCAAAAGAAGTAAAATGTGCCCAATACCCAACGGGTTGTCAAAGTCAAGCATTTTTGTATATTAACATGTATATAGCACATTTATATTTAAATAAATATCAAATATATTGCACTAAAAATCGACGATCAGCGGAATTATTGTTCTAATTAATAAAAATTGCTGTAATTTGCTGAAATAGTCACATACTTTAAAAATGCATTTAATTTAATTAATGCATTTAAAACTCGCAAAATAGATTACTATTTTAAGTAAAAGAAATAATACTTTTAGTTGAATTACCTCTAATGTTGACCTATTTCTAAAAATGAGCTTTTGGAAACACCAGTGCCAAAAATGGTTTCAAACGAACAATTTGAGCAAACAATAATGTTGCGTCTTTAATCATTTCCTTGATACTTCCATCAGTAGAAATATGGAAAAAAATTTTGGATCTTTGGATCTACTATCTAGACATCAACAATAAACGGGTGAAATTGTATGCTCTAACTAGCTAATACCGTAGTTATAAAGGATGTTTATGAACTCTCCAGTAGTATTTTGGGAACTTTGTATTTGGGTCAAAACCAAATAGTCATATAAATATATTGTTTAGAAGTGCTTATTTTATCATTTTTCTGTCTGTATGTGTTTATTATATAGTATATTTTTGTTAGAATCCAATAAAGATTAAACTTTATGTAATGATTGCTCTTGCAGTCTAAATTCAAGATAAAAATTAATATTATTATTACATTATGCTTCCATAAGGCGAACGGTTGAAGTAATTAAAGCTTAATAACTTAAAAAAATAACGTGATTACGAACATTTTTTTAAAGAATTCTAAAAGTTGCTTAAATTAATTACAAATACTTTGACACGTAGAAACCCAAAGGCGGTCAAGGCACGATGTACTGTAGAGAAAGCTTTACACTCCTAGGCATCAAAATTTCATAGTGTACTTGTTTATGTCAACATTAACCATACATTACAACAGTTAAAGCATAATGTACACATTATTTATTAACCGATTTTCATATCATGGGTGTCAAAATGTGTGTATTTAAATTTACCAAATTTTATTATTCTTTAAAAAGTTACATAATTTTATTAGGTTTTACTGCATTATTAGATTTTAAAAACATCAGCCTCCGCCATCTTGAAACGAGTTAATCTAATATTAATTTGTCAATTGATTTTCTAATGCAAGATCAATAGTTGTGCCTAATTGGAATTGGTAATCTTAATTGGTTTTTCATATAAAAAATAAAATAGTAAAAAATACATACGTACAAACATACGTTAACTAAACATTTCTGACCCACATTTGTAACAAATTTTCATTTGTCTTGACCAGAAGAATGAATTTCTCAAAGATTTCAGAAGAACGAAAATAAATAAATTGATTAATTGGGATTTTAAAGCAAGATGTAGGCTATTTCTTTCTTATTGTTACAGTTTTTTTTACGTTTTTGGATATTTATTTGAAATCGTCAACTGAAATTTATTGGTTTATAAATAAAAAATACGAATAAACGTTTCTCAATTTCTTTATAATGGTTTGTAAGTTGAGCGAGAGACAATTAGTGAATCTGAAGGAAGAACACAATCTACCTGACAGTGTTCACAATTCAAATTAAACGATATAATAATACATTTATACATACCAACTGAGGCAGATTGTATTTAATTGCGGTAAATATTTGATGCCTCCGATGATCAAACACAAGGCGGATAGCTACGTGCGGGCGACACTTAAATAACTGATGAATTGTTCTTACTGAACAAATTGTGTGAGTCAGTGGTTCCATTGTTCTCAGATACTTCATTATCAAACTGAATCATCTGCTGATTTAGTTGCTTTAATTGACCGTTAAAGAATTTCATATTTCAGGTAGAGTGCTCATTGAATGATTCATCAAGTTATTTTGTAGCATTCTTGTATTAAGTTCTGGATATTATAAACCAATGTTGGCAGGCTAAGAAGTGCCGTAATGAGAGCAGGTCATATGAAGTAAAAATCTGTGATGTCATTTTTAATTTTTTACGATTTAAGATAAAACAATGCATAGATATTCCAAATTGTATGAACTCAACAATAAGTGTTTATGTAAAATTTGAGGAAACCAAAACAATTGTATTTTTGTTAATGAATACCAAATATGCTGTTACTAGCACATGCCAGCGGCTTCACCCACAATTTATATGCAACATTTTAAATGAATAAGTCCCACAATTTCAGTTACACGTGAACTAATTTAGCGGAACTCAAACTTCATACTCGTAGTTTGCTTAGCGAAAGTACTTGTGATGTAATCCGATAGGGTCCTATGGAAATTTTAAAATAGTATTAGTCATATAACAATTTTTCTCTATTTTTATGATTTAGAGAACCAGACGTTAAGCCAAATTTTAATTTTTCAGGTTTTGCAGTTATAATTCTAATTGATTATATTTCCAACGCAAAATTGGTGTTTGCTATTCTACTCCGAGAAAAACACATATACCTCTGTGTGCGTGCGTGTGTGTGTGTGTGTGTGTGTGTGTGTGTGTGTGTGTGTGTGTGTGTGTGTGTGTGTGTGTGTGTGAGGTCGATTTAAAAATCGTACAATTTTATAACTTGTATGGAAATAGATATTGTTATTAAAATTATAAACTAAAATCATCATCAATAATACTTACATTATGATAGTAGTAATCCACATGAAAAGATAATAAATGATACGTTAAGCACATATTCTTGCTTCCCAATCCATGTTCGCTGTATCGTACTATGTCGCCAGTCGTCTAGGAGTTATATCAATATTTATATACCTAAGTAGATATGAATATGCCGATTCTGGCTCACTTTTGGGACAGTCAGAAAATCAATTTAAAATACTGTCCATTGAACCATAAACAAATCTAAGAAATCTAACAGGAAACCACGAATGGAAAATAACCGAATCTATAGCTGTTTTACTGTTCATTGTAGGCTTCTACATTTATAAGCTGTTTTAATGAAAAAATCCAGAAATCTTAATGAAAAATCTTTATTCTACAAAGTTAATTGTAACACAGTCTTTATCTTTAATAGTCTTCTTTCCAGTAACAACCAAGTGTAATTTTTCATTTTTATTCAATTCTTTAATCTTTTTTTCATCCAAAACAGTCAAAAATCTGTTCGGTAAGTGTACTTTATAATCTTCCAACTCGGCAATTATTGTAAACCCGAATTTATCTTTCATTTTCTCCAGATTCAAAATTTTGTATTTCTTATTTTCTTCTAATTCTATTAATCTCTTGTATTCTTTGAACTTTAAATCACCAACCTTATTCAACTCTTGTAACAGCGCCATTTACATAGAAAAAAATTAATACTTCTACACTTTTAAGGTGAAAAATCAAAACTATACTTCCAAAATACACAAAAAAACCGGGGTTTTGACCCTAAAAACACGGTTTTTTAGGGTCAAAACCACAGCTCTTAAGGTGCATATACTAGAGTTTTTTGAAAAATCCTGAAAATCTACTGAATTTCTCTAATTATTGCGAATTTTTAGCTTTAAAGTTGATAATGTGAACGATATTTCTCGAAAATTCTGTTGTAAATATATTAAAATCTTAATGAAAAATCTTGGAAAAGTTAAAGAAAAAAATATTGAAAAAATAGTATTATAGAATTTAAATTACCCCCTACAAACCAATATAGTAATAAAAGTACTTTTATTACTATAACTATACTATTTTTTCAATAATTTTAAGTCTTAGTTTACAGATTTTTCTATAATAAATAGAAGAATCTACAGCTGTTTTACTACAATTTGTGCTGATTTGTGTAAAATTCTAGTAAAATTCTCCACTTTTCAAAGTGTTAGTTAAACAAATTTTTCTTCTTTAAATAGAAGAATTCAAAGGCTGTTTAACCATAAATTGTGCTGATTTTTATCAAATTTTGATAAAAATCCTTAGAAATCTACTGAATTATTGCTATTTTTCAGCTTAATAAAAAGATATTTCACTAAATAGTAAAACTTGGCACATTCAAATTTTCCCTATTTAAATGGAGAGGAAAAAGATATCCTGCCCGTACTGCAAAAAAGATGTTTTCGAACATCATTTTACCCGACATTATAAGTCAAAAAATCATCTAAAAAACAAAGAACTTTATGAGAAAGAACTAAATTATTTGAGGAATTGGGCTAAAGAAAATCAAATTGTCGATCATGAAAAGATGTACAATATAGAAAAATTGCGTGAACTAAAGAAAAATTTTAAGGAAATTAAAAAAGATCTCAATCTATTTAAAGATGAAAAAATTCAATCAATCGCTGAGAAATTGTCCATTGAAACAAACGATAAAACTAAGTCTGAAATGATCGAAGAAATTGACAAAACTCTTAATGAGAAACCCGAAAATATCATTGATGTAGAAGTTTTATCCTCAATACACGGTCTTTTCAAGCAATACATTTTAACAAACTTGAACGATAATTCCATGTCAATTTACAAATATCTTTCTATTTTGCGCCCGGAAATTAAAAGTTTAATCGAAAAATTTCAAGAAAATGTTAAAAATAGTAAAGGATATCTCTCTTTGGAATGCGAATACGAAAGAACTTTAGTGAACGGTGAAACACAAACGTGTCCAATGTACTTTACTATAAAAGCAGACGAGATCTTTGACATAAACGACTTTATTACTAAGCAATTTAATAAATTAACACATCGAGAACAAACGAATCATCCAAATAAAGGTTCTGGATGGACATTAAAACGCTGTAAACAACTGATTTTGAGCCTTAATAAACACGAATTTATGAACGCAGGATCATATATCGATTTGCCAAAGAAAATCAAAGATAAGAAAGCTTGTATAAATATCAAAAATAAAGATGATTATTGCTTTATTTATTCTATCCGATGTGCTATTGAAAAACCTGAAAAGAATGCTGATAGAGCAAAACAATACGAACAATTTGTAAATGACGAGATATTTTCAGGTTTCGAGTATCCAATGTCCTTAAAAGATATACAATCATTTGAAAAACGAAGTTACAATTCTAAGTACAAGTATCCGAAAATGTCAATAAATATCTACAGTTATGATGAGAAATTTAACATTGTTCCGTTGCAAATTTCTGAAAAATATGATGCAGAATTAAATATTGATCTACTGTATGTAAAACAAGAAGACAAATCTCATTTTGTTTTGATAACCGATTTAAGTAGGTTAGTGAGTTCTCAAACATCCAAACATGGACATAAAAATTTTCTATGTAGGAGATGTTTAAGCCATTTCTACAAATCTGTAGATTTAGCAGACCATTTAGAAATTTGTAAAAATCACGAAGTTTGTAAGCCAATTATGCCATTTCCAGGTCAAACAACTAAATTTACTAATTATCAAAAGAAGTTTAGCCATCCGTACGTTATTTATATGGATTTTGAAAGCATATTAGAGAAGATTCCCACATGCAAAAACAATCCGCAAAAATCGATCACAACCAAGATTCAGAAGCACATTCCATATGGTTTTACTCTATACTTAGTGTCTAATGTGACCAATCGTATGTACAAGCCGATATGTTATCGAGCAAAAAATGAAGAAGATTTGCCAAATGTTCCTGCAAAATTGTTTGAAGAACTTAATAAATTATCGAAATACATAGCTAAAAAGTATAATTCTAAGAATAAAATACCTATGAAATTGACCGAAGAAGAAGAAATTGCATATCAAAATTCAAATCTTTGCCATATTTGTGAATGTGAGGGTTTTGATAATCAAACAAGAAAAAAAGTACGAGATCATTGTCATTTAACAGGTAAATTTAGAGGTTCAGCTCATTTATCTTGTAACTTGAATCTCAAATTTCCTCAGAATATTCCAGTTTTCTGTCACAATATGTCAAGTTATGATACTCATTTGTACGTAAAAGAGTTGGCAAAACAGTATGGTAATGTTGATTTGATCGCAAACACCGATGAGAAATATATAAATTATTCAGTAAATTCAGGATATGGGTATGAGTTTGAAGATGATAAACCAAGAAAGTTCATCAAGTTTTCTTTCGTAGACACGTTCAGATTTATGGCATCGTCTATTGAAAAGTTAGCTAAAAATCTAAAGAGAGAAGACTTCAAACATACAAATCATTTTATACAAGATGGTCTGAACGCAATTCTAGATAGACAACCAAATGACGAAGAAGAAATCTTTAAAATTCTATCTGGAAAAGGAATATTTCCCTATGAATTTATCGATAGTATTGAAAAACTTGATTACACAGAAGAATTGAGAATTCAAGATTTCTATTCACTTTTGACAGACGAGAGCATATCTGAGAAAGATTTTCAACACTACTTAAATGTATGGAACAAATTAAAAGTAAAAAATCTAGGAAATTACTCCGATCTCTATAACATTCAAGATGTTCTATTGCTCGCTGATATCTTTGAAAATTTCAGAAACATTTGTTTGAATTGCTATAAGCTTGATCCAGCACACTATTTAACAGCTCCCAGTCTTGCTTGGGATGCTATGTTAAAATTAACGCAGATAGAATTACAATTAATTAGTGATTATAACATGTATTTGATGATCGAAAAAGGTATTCGCGGAGGCATTTCTCAGTGTATTAAACGATATGTGAAAGCAAATAACAAATATTTAAAAGATTTTGATAAGACAAACCCCGAAAACTATTTGTTGTACGTCGATGCAAACAACCTTTATGGCTATGGTCTGATGCAAAATTTACCATTCAACGATATCAAGTGGATGGATCCAAAAAACTTACACTACTGCAGAATGGAAAGAAACAATTTTGGAACTCACTGGCGACGAAGATTATGGCTATATTCTCGAAGTCGATCTAGAATATCCGAAGAATTTACATGAAAATCATAAAGATTTGCCTCTTGCTCCAGAACATTATAACAACAAACTTTGCACAACTCTTTTAAACAAAACAGAATATGTTGTTCATTCTAGAAATTTGAAATTCTATCTAGAACAAGGTATGATTTTAAAACATGTGAATAGGGTTATTGCGTTTGATCAGAAACCTTTCATGAAAGAATATATCGATTTTAATACTAGTATGAGAACCAAGGCTATAAGTGACTTTGAGAAGGACTTTTATAAGCTTATGAACAACTCGGTTTTTGGAAAATCGATGGAAAATGTAAGAAATAGATGTGATGTTAAACTAGGAAACGAAGAATTTTCAATGAAACAAGCTAAGAAAACGAATTTCAAATGTTTCAATATCTTTGACGACAACTGTATAGCGAGTCACATGTACAAACAAAAGGTTAAATTTAACAAACCGATTTACATAGGATTTTCAGTTCTCGACCTCTCAAAATTGCTAATGTACGAGTTTTATTACAACAAATTAAAGAAGTTTGATCCAGATTTGAATCTGTGTTACATGGATACAGACAGTTATTTCCTAGAATTGAAACGAGATCCCTTTAAAATTATTAAAGAAAATATAGATGACTTTGATACGAGTGATTATCCAAAAGATCATGAATGTTTCACTACTAAAAATAAGAAGGTAATAGGGAAATTCAAAGACGAATTGAACGGCGAGATATTAGAAGAATTTTGTGGATTGAGATCAAAGATGTACTCGTACAAATATCTAGACAAAAATCCAGTAAGATGTAAAGGAATTAAGAGAAGCGTTGTAAATAAAACAATAAATATCGAAAACTTGAAGAGATGTTTGTTCGAAGATAAAGAAGAATTTAGGGAGATGACAGTAATCAAAAGCTATAAACATGATTTGTATACCATCACCATAAACAAGCTGGCACTGAACGCTAAAGATGATAAGAGAAATGTCCTAGAAAATAAGATCGATACAGTACCGTATGGATATAAAGGCGAAGCAAAATCTGATATATTAGACGAATTAAATAAACTTGGAAACTTTGATATGTAAATGGAAGATGATTTAATTCACTGTCACAAGTGTAAAAAGAAAACGAAAAATATAGATTCAAAAATCGTTCAAACTCAAAACGGGTTGTATAGAATTGCTGCAAAATGTTCAAAATGTAAGACAAACAAGAGTAAGTTTATAAAGAATCCAAATCCAAAACCTGTTAAGCAAGAATTGAAGACTAAAGATGAGATAGAGATTGAAGCTCGAGAAATTCATGCACCAGTACGAAAAAAGTTTAAAAAGAGAAAAATTATAACATTAGGAATTGACGATTTATGGGCAGCAGATTTAGTTATAATGTCTAACTATTCAGATCAAAATGATGGATTTAAGTATATGTTAAATGTTATTGATACTTTCTCAAAATATGCTTGGTCAAGAGCTATCAAAAGAAAAAACGGCAAGGATATTTCAAAAGCTTTCAAAGATATAGTAAAAGATGCCATAAGGATCAATCACAAACCTCCAAACTTACTTCATACAGATAAGGGTTTAGAGTTTAAAAATAAAGAATTTAACGATGTTTTGAGAAAATACAACATTAAGATTTATCATACTGAAAACGAAGAGAAATCAAGTATTGTAGAGAGATATAACAGAACTCAAAATGAGAGAATGAAAGTAATTTTTGAGATTAATAAAAACTTTAAATGGATCGATATTCTTCAAAAAATCGTAAAGAAATATAACGATACTGTTCATAGCACAATCAAAATGAAGCCTAAAGACGTAGATAAAGATGCAGAAAAAGAGTTATTAGAGTCGGTTTTTAAGTATGTTCCACCAGAAATTCACACGAAAACTAAATTTAAAGTCAATGATCATGTAAGAATTGTTAGTAAAAAACAAACATTTTCGAACAAATATAAGAACAATTGGTCAAGAGAAATCTTTGTGATTTATCAAATTAATAACACAGATCCTGTAACTTATAGTATAAAAGATTTAAATAATGAAGAAATAACCGGAAAGTTTTATGAATATGAATTGAGAAAGTCAAAGATTTTTTCTATATAAATGGAGGCCCAAAAGAAATGTTCAATGTGCAAAGAAATAAAAGGTTTTGAAGCTTTTTATAAAGATAAAAGTAGAAAAGATGGAATTATTTATAATTGTAAAGATTGTTATAGGAAGTATCATAAAGAGCTGTATGATAAAATAGAAAAATTAACTTTGGAAGAGAAAGAATGTCTTAAATGTAAAGAAACTAAAAAAATTTCAGAGTTTAATAGTCATCACTATAGTAGAGATAAGAAAGACTCATATTGTAAAGATTGTGTAAAGAAGAATCACCATAGATTATATTATGAAGATACTCAATGTGAATGTGGAAGAACTATAAAATGGTTAAATAATTATCAAAAACATTTACAAACAAAATATCATAATTCGAGAGTTTAACATTTTCATCGTGTAATTTAGATATTCTATAAATCAGTCGAGATTCAGTCATATTTGTGGTAAAATGATTTCCGTTGTATAAGATATTCAAAGATTCTTTCATTTGGTTATACAGATTGATAGAATTTGGTTCGTCATCAATGAACAAAATCTCTAATTCAGGATAATTTATTTTTAGATGTTTTAATCGGTTTGGTATTTCTCGTTTCTGAGCTCTGATAACGTAATAAGGCCATTCCCACATGTGATTCTTCTTAATTAACACAAAAACATGGTGTTTTTTCTTATCAAAATCTTTACATACCATATCTCTCTTCATTAATTCCATTCGCAATTCTTGATTCTCTATTTTCAATGATTTCATTTCATCTTTAATTTGCAAGTGCTTAACTTTGTCCTCTAAATATTTAATCTTGTTTTCAAGTTTGTACACACCAAATTTACGAATGCTTGGTAAAACATCTCTCGTAACCCATTGTTGAAAGCTTTTTGCTTCTATTTTATGAGATCTTAAAATTAACGAATAAAGTCCTGATTCATTAATGAAAATAGTATCTTTGTGAATATTTGCGAGGTGGCCCTCGAGGGCTACCTTATCTTTTAGATAAAAGTATTGAGATTTGTCACCTTCATCGACAATTATTTCTAATCGCTTTTTCTGTATTGTTATATTCCAATATTTCTGCAACATCTTTAGCCTTAAACCAAAATTCATTATTTTCGTCAACAATTGTTAAAATTTCTTTATTATTGAATTTTAGTTGATTATTTCTTAGATCTATGACTGACTCCATTTAGATAGAAAAAATTTAACAAGCAATTTTTATTTTGAGAGACCTGGTTCATTAATAAAAACAGTACAGGGATGAAGATTGTTAAGGGGCCATTCAAATAGCCCCTTGTTTTTTAAGTAAAAATATTGAATTTTGTCATCATCATCAACATTTAATTTAATTGCGTGTTTTGTTTTTTCATAACCTAATATTTCACAAACATCTTTAGCCTTAAACCAGATTACATTGTTTTCGTCTACAGTCGTTACAATGTCTTTATTATTGAATATAAGTTGATTATTGAGTAGGTCTTCAACTGACTCCATTTAACAAGCAATTTTTTATTTTGAGTATAAAGTCCTGATTCATTAACGAAAACAGTGTTATTTTGGAAGTTTGAAGGTAAGCTATTTATAGCCCCCCTTATCTTTTAGATAAAAGTATTGGTATTTATCATCATTATCAACTCGTTTGGAAAGTTTGAAGGTAAGAACGATTCGTTCCCCCTTGATTCATCATTCTTTCGACAATCTTAAATAAATTGTTGTTTTACTCTCATTATTTAATAAATTTCCTTCAGAGTCTTGAATAGTCAGAACGATTTTTTGAATTCTTTTAATATTTTTTCTAATTGGAATATAATCGATTTCATTCGGTTTTTCACTGATTTTTGATCCATAAGCAACATTTGGGAAAAATGTGTACAAAATTTCAGATTCTTTGTGTAAATGTTCGGTATGATTTTCAAAACTAGGTTCAACGAGATTACAATGTACTTCAATTACATCAAACGGTCTAAATTTTGGCGTTTTATTTCCTAAATATACCTGATTTGGCTCAATAGTTTCTTGAACAAACCCTAATAAATCTACTATAATTGCTGAAAACATTATTCTTACTGGTGATTTTATTTGAATTTTATTAGAGAGATAATTTTTTTAGCATTTCAAACTTGTTTTCGTCAAAGTTTAAAGATTTATCTGATTGTTTGAATGTTTTCAGATAATTTTTAAGGGAATTTTTTATTTGATCGAAAGTATAATATCCTTTGTTTAAACCATAGTATTTTGTTATGTTCTTCTCACTAAATCCTATGCAATAAGGAGAACTTTCACTAATATTTATTACAAAATTGTCAGAATAAAAACCGCTTAAACCGATAAAATAATTTGATTCTTCCTCTAAGTGTATAGGATGTTCCAAGTTTAAAAATAATTGAGAGCTTTCTGAAGTCAACTTGAACAGCTTCATTTTAGCTATTTAAATGGAGAAATTTTTAAAGCAAAAAGATCAGATAAAACTTCAAACGTTTGAAGAAAATAAGAAAGATCAACCAATCAGATTGTTAATTGTTGGTTCAAGTGGATGTGGAAAAACAACTTTATTATTGAATTTTATCTACAATAGGTTGATTCCTTATTCCAATTTGTATGTTTTTAGTAAATCTTTAGAACAAGACGCATATAAAAAATTACAAGAAAGATTTGAGAATATTGAGAAGAACTTAAGTAAGAAAATATCATATTTTTATAATGCTTCCGAGGACATAGTTCCATTAAGCGAATGTAAACCCAATTCGTTAATCGTTTTTGATGATTGTATTTTAGAAAATCAAGACGTTATTAAGGAATATTTCGTAATGTCCCGTCACAAAAACATATCTTGTATCTATCTTTCCCAATGCTTTTCAAAGGTTGATAAACAAGTTATAAGAAATAACCTGAATATGTTGTGTATTTTTAAGCAAGATGATCACTATTCGAGAAAGATTTATAACAATTATGTGGGATCTGATATGAGTTTTAACCACTTTATTGAGTTATGTGATAAAATTTGGAAGGAAGACTACGGATTTTTAACTATTAATCTAACTTTGAAGCCTAAAAATGGTAAATATCTGAATAAATTTTCTAATATAAATGCTGCTCAGTGGTCTGACAAATCTACTTGATAAAATATTTGTTACAATTATTTTTATATTATCTTTAATTTTTATTTACATTATGAAAACAACTGAAAAACGGTAAATCTGTTCACGTTTTTACGTTCCACGTTCACGTTTTTACGTTCCACGTTCACGTTTTTACGTTCCACGTTCACGTTTTTACGTTCCACGTTCACGTTTTACGTTCCACGTTTCGTGTTCCACGTTTCAAAATTTTCCTAAATAAATGGTGAACGTAACTTCTGAAGAAGCGAAAAAACTTGATCAAATCGAAAAGAAATTAATCAAAGAATTTAAAGAACAGATTCGAATTGATGAAGAAGAACAAGAACTTATTCAAAAAATTAATCAACCTGTAACTTCTGCAATAAAAAATGTTGAGGGCAAAATTGAAAATGTTTTAAGCGATAATCAAAATTTAATGAATTTGGTTCCAGTTGTACGACAATTTGCCGATATTTCGATTCCAGAATCTGAGTTTGAATTGCCAAAATTACCATCTTCAACACCATTTAGACCTCGAATCATTGAAGACTCTACCATAGTTGAACCAATAAGTCCTGGAACAACGGATATAATAATTGGTGAAATTGGTAAAAAATTCCTTCCTAGAGCGAAGGATGATAAATTTGGTTTGTATTGGGATAGAAAAAAGAAAAGTTTTATGATTGGAAATTTACCCGTTAATTTTGAACAAAATGATATAATTATTAATGAAAAAATGTACGAAGGTACTCAAGGTTTATGGAGATTATTAACAGACAATGACGTTCCAAAAGATAATTTATATTCTGAAGAAGATTTGAAAAAGTATACAGAAATTTTATGGGAATCTGACTCAATTTACAAAAATAATGATCCATCTACTAAGAAGCCTAAGTCAAGTAGAGGTAAAAAATATATCAATTTGATTAAACCAATTTGGGAAAAACGAATCGAAGGATCAGGTGTAAGAAAATACAATGATAATAAGATTGAGTACAGATATATCGACGATTTGACAAAACTCGATGGAATTATTAATTATATTTATGCTCAAGAGAAGGCTGGAAACAACAATTTTTTGAACGAAAAGAAAGCGATTAAAGATTTTATTTCGAACAAACTTGATGAATTGATTGAAAAACCTGATGGAATTAAATATTTAAAACGAATTTTGCCGGCAATAAGTTCATCTATGATTGAAGGTAGCGGACTTTTGAATGATTTTATCAACAATTTACCTTTTGAATTACACGTACCAACTTATCAGTATCTGGGGCCTGGCACAAAACTCGAAAAAAGACTAAAAAGAGGAGATCCTGGTATAAATAAATTAGATCAAGCTGCTATGGAACACGATATTTTTTATGCAAAACATAGAGACACAAATTCCAGACATATAGCAGATAAAACTTTGCAAGATAAGGCAATGGATCGATTTTTATCAAAAGATGCTAGTTTAGGTGAAAGATTTGTTGCGCTTCCAACAGTTGGAGCAATGTTTTTGAAGAGAAAACTAGGAATGGGAATTGAAGAGAACTTGAAATTTTAACTATATAAATGGAGGTGAATGTAAATTTCAGCAAAAATCAGAAAGAAAAAATAAAATCCGCTTTTAAGAAAAAAATACCCGTTAGTATTCAATTTAAAATAGATCAACTAAAAAATGGCGAAGATAAGATATTTTTAACAAATAGACAATACAATAAACTCGAAAAACATAAGAAAAACAGTAAAGGAACCAGAATAGAATTTTCTTATAATCAGTTGAAAGAACTTAAAAATGGTGGTCTTTTGAAAGATTTATTAGATTTTGGAGAAAATATTCCAGTTGTTAAAAATGTTGTTCCTTATGTTCGTAAAGCTGCTCCAATCGTTAAAAAAGATGTGATTCCTATTGTTCGAAACATTTTAAATTGGTTAGATAAAGAGTTGGAAGATGTTACAGGATCTGGATTAGATGAAAAAACTTTGAATTACGTGAAATCAAACATCGGAAAAAAAATTTGAACCTTTAACATTCGGAGAATTGGAAGAAATCTGCAAAAACATTAAACATTTTAGAGGAATCTTCATGAGAGATACATTACCTGAAAAAGTTAAGAAATTTGAATGTGGAATTGTGAATTTAGACTCGATTATGGGAAGTGGAACGCATTGGGTTTGTTATTATAAAAATGATAAGAATACATCTTATTTTGATTCGTATGGAAGAATTGAGGACAAACCACCTATAGAATTGATTAAATATTTGAAAAAATCAAGCGTCTACTACAATGATTCTCAGATTCAAGACTATAAAGATCCCCCAATTTGTGGTCATTTATGTGTTTTTGTTTTGAATGAACTGAGTACTGGTAAAGATTTTAAAGAAGTTGTTAACAAATTATTACTTAATAAATATGGATTCACAAAATATTTTTGACGTATTTGGAACACAAATTATTCAAAATGTAGATAATAGTTTGAATTTTGATAGTTTGAGAAATGAGTTTGATAACAAGTTAGAAAATGTATTACAAAACCTTCCAGATTCAGATATGTTTGCTGTCGAGATTGAAGATTTTAAAGCAGAATATGATAACAAACTTGCAAATTTCATGAGTTCAAATGAAGTTGCTGATAAAATAAAAACATTGGAAAAAGAAGTTGATGATGGTGTAAAAAAATTATTTACCAATTTAATGTCTCATATCGAAAAAGCTGATAAAATTACTGAAGCGATCAAAGTTGAAAAGAATTATGTTAGTTTGGCTAATAAAAAAAGAATTGTCGGTGTTCGACCTGGTATTGACAAACATGATGTTGTTGTTAAAGAACAAATTTTAAAACCTCTAAAATTATCAGAAAACATCGATATTGTTGATTTACATGATCCGAATGTTAAAAATGCCTTAGATTTTAAAGGAAAAAGAATTAGCAGTGTTAGTAAAGGAATTAATCCATTTGATGTTGTTGTAATGATTCAATTAGAAGATCCTATTAAAATGTTTAATGAACTAAAACAAAATTACGAGAATCATAAACAGCATGTTAAAGATTTTACAACAGAAGTCTATGACAAGTTAGAAGCCAGAAATAGAAGATCAGTAGACGATGTTGGTGAAATTAATGAAAAACTTACTAATTTTAAAGAGTCTTTTGATAAGTTTAGTTTAGATGCTACGAAAACTTTTGAGAATATTGGTCATAAATTTGTTGAATACAATGATTCTTATGCTGTCAAATTTCAAAAATTAGAAGAAAAACTTAATAATATGGAGGAAGATCTTACTGAAATAGGTATTCGCGTAGGGTTTTATGCACGATAAATTTTCCCTAAATAAATGGCGCTCATATATTGTGTGAGATGTAAAGAGAAAACTGCCACAAACGATATAAAATACTATGCAAACATCAATGGAGTTAAGAGAATTTCTGGAAAATGTGCTGAATGTAACGCTAAAAAGAGCCAATTTATAAAAACTTGAAATTTTTTCTTAATAAATAGAGATGGCGGGACATTACAGTGCTTTCGATCTTTTTATAATGCAACACGAAAGAGATTTGAAAAAAGAACATTGGGATGATATTTCTCAAAAATATGAATTATCCGAAGATATGATGAGATTATACGTAAACAAATTGAATTGGTATAACATTGCAAAATATCAAAATCTGTCCCCAGAGTTCATTCAAGAAAATATACATTATCAATTAAAAGATCATATGTCTGTTCTTTGCCTCTATCAACACTTGAGTATAAAGTTTTTGGATGAAAATAAAGATACAGTTGATTGGAACAATATTATAGATAGCGGTTACTATCCTGTGCAGATTTTATTGAAATATGTGACCGAGATCGCAAAATTTAAGGAACAGAATCCTGAATATGACGAAGTAGATCATTAAAAAATGACTAAAATCTTTTCTTATCGACTTATACATGATGTTTAAAATTTCTAAATTTTCTCTTATTAAATGGTGGACTACAAAAAGTATTCAGGCGATATTGAAAGGGCGGAGTTTAAAAATTTCTATCCAATTAGTAAACAACATTTGAATGAACCGAATAAAAGAACTGAGTTTAATATTGATTTTGGAGATAACTTTTGCTCGTCTAACTTCCAGTTTTATATTTCTGGAACTTTAACAAAACAAGATGGTCAAGCATATCTTGGAACTGATAATGTTAGATTAATCGATAATTTTATACCGTTTTTATTTTCTAAGATTGAAGTAAGAAAACACAATAAATTGATAGAAGAAGTCGAAAACTGTGGTCAATTAAGCACTATTAAAGGAACCATTTGTTATTCCAAAAGTGATGTATTTTCAAACAGTTTTGAATCAACTTTTAAATTTGGACAATTTGAAGCGGTCGGTGATTTAGCACATTTCGGCTTAGGATTCTTTGAAAATGTTACTATTCCGATCTATAAAGGTGGATTTTACATTAGTTTCATAAGAGCTGAAGACGATGATGTGATTCTGAAGACTGCAACTGGAAATGTTATGCCTGTTGATGGCAAAATTACAATTAACGAGTTTTTCATTAGAGTTCCGATGATTTATTACAAAACCACGAGTATAATTCAGTTGATTGATGAAATTACAAAATCTCAAAACATTATGTTTAATTTTCTAGATTGGCAATGTATTGAGCAAAAAGGTATTTCCGGAACAACTTATTCGTTCGATATCACAAATATTTATAGAAATATCTTCAATCCCAAGTTCATTATCATTGGTTTTCAAACAGATAGACAGAATAATCAAGAAAAAAATCCTTCAAAGTTCGATAGTTTGAATGTGAAAAATATCAGAGTAAAATTGAATGGTTCTTATTATCCAGATGAATTACAAAATTTAAACATTTCCGGTGGTCTTTTCAGAATCATGTATCAGATGTATCAAGATTTTAAGAAAGTTTACTACAAAAATATGGAAATGTATTACAATCCTAAAGAATTTTTAGCGAATAGACCTATTTATGTCATTGATACAACAAAGAGTTTGACAAATATTTCTGGTTCAAAGAACGATATAATTATCAATATGGATTTTCAAAATGCTGTTACAAACGCGATTTGTTATGTGGTTGTGGTTTCTGAGAAATTTTTAGCCTATGATGTGATTAAGAACGATATTAGAGAAATTCAGTAGTTAATGATGTTCATATTGTTCTCTTTCATTCCTTCTAAAACTTTAAAAATATACTCTTTCGCTGATGAAAAATCTCGATTTCTTCCGTAATAATCTTTGTAATCATAGACAAAATATCCTAAATAGTTGAATAATAAAATAAAATCATTTCTTTTTATCTCGGTAGTTGAAATATAAACATAAACATTTGCGCTGAAAAATTTATATCTCGGCAGACTTAGTTCCATAGCTTCCATTTATTCTTTTTGTAAAAATGGAAGAGTATAATGCCAACTGTTACAAGTGTTATAATAGAGGAGAAATTATTGATAAAAGATTAGTTTGTAGAGATTGTAATTTAATTTTGTATGAAAGACCTAAACCTAAGAAATTTCGAAATAAGCTAACACATTTGAATAATCTGCTTAGAAAATTACAATATGGAGATAAGAAGCAAACAAAATTTGTCTCAGAATTTAGAAAAAAGAACAAAAATTTTTACTTATCTCTTGGAACCGTTGACAAAATTATTTTCCTTTTCAAAGAATACATTAGGTTTGTAGGTTTAAATACACACGTTTATTATGAGAAGATTTTACCTATAATCTTTCACTATTTAGACATTGAATTTAACTACGATTTTAAACCTGAAATCTTTGATGATTTTATAGTACATTTGGAGAAAGTAAATGAAGAACCTCGTGAAAAGAATGCGGTTTTACTCACATTCTCCCCGACTTCTCGAGTGATTGTTAGCAAATTTCATTATTTCCGTTTATAGATTTTTCATTAAGATTTCTGGATTTTTTCATTAAAACAGCTTATAAATGTAGAAGCCTACAATGAACAGTAAAACAGCTATAGATTCGGTTATTTTCCATTCGTGGTTTCCTGTTAGATTTCTTAGATTTGTTTATGGTTCAATGGACAGTATTTTACATTCGTGGTTTCCTGTTAGATTTCTTAGATTTTTTTATTGTTCAATGGACAGTATTTTACATTGATTTTCTGACTGTCCCAAAAGTGAGCCAGAATCGGCATATTCATATCTACTTACCTAAGCTTAGTATAATTAATCAGTTAGAAATAGATGTGATGTCCCCTCGACGAGTTTTTGTTATAAAAATGTATTTTGTGTCTCATGTATTGCTTTATAATTCCACTTGCTATAGATAGTCACGGACTCACTGCGCTCGCTTGTTTCCGCGAATTGTAGTCACGGAGCGAAAGGTTTATTGAATCATGTTAATGCCCAGCCCTCCATTTTTGTTCCTTGAGCTACTGTAGATATGCCATCCCACAATGTCTAAGGGAACAAAATTCAATACCTGACATGTACACAATAAAAACTTAGTTGATTATGAAAAAATCTAGAATAAATTAATTTGTTTGCTTTGTTGCCACGGTATCGAAATAATAATTGTTGTTGCTTTTGTTGTTTCCACTGTATGAATGTAAAAGAATTAAAAAGTTTGATTAAATTAATGAAACATGTGGACGTGCTGTCATAATACAACGTTTACACGGGACAGTTCATTATATTTAACGGGATCTCTCCATTTATATTTCGCAACTTAAGAGACCAAGATAGGATTTTTAACTGTTATAGAAACCAGTATGGTGTAGCCTCCGAAATCGATTTTCGAAATAAGAATGTTCCTATATTCATCCCAGGAGTCGTAAGAGTATCCAAGTAAAATTTCAGTACAATCGGTTGAATGTTTATAAGTGAACGCAAGACAAACAAACAAAGGCACTTTCGCAATTATAATATTATGAAAATTAAGATATTCAAAATGCTTTATATAATTTATACACAATGTTACTAGACAAAACCATCAAACAATCAAATATGGAGTACCTAATTGTGTAGTGTGTAGCCTATTCATTAGTAATTTTGTCCATAATTATTTTGTTATCAAAATATATTTCATTCACATCTTTGGGAAGATCTGTCACAATTTTTTTGTTAACCTGCTGCCAGCATACCAATAAGTAAATTAACAGATTTTATTTTTTTTATTTTAAGAAGGACGAACCTTTTTCACACATAACATTTTAAAAATAAACACTTTGTACCTAAACGAAAGAGGAAGAGTAGAAACTATTGAAAGTGTTCTTTCAATTGGTAAAACGTTACAGTGTAATTAATTAATTATAATAAATGCTCCTTGAACGAAAAAACTGACTAGTAACTTATAAAGGGCAAACAGTTTAAAATTAAAAAGAAGTATTTTATGGGGGAAAGGGCAGGAAAATTAATTTTATGAATTATTAAACATTCATATATATAAATGAATGTTTGTGTGTTTGTCCTTTATGGAATCAGAAACTATTTGACCGATCATTATGAAAAAATGTATGTACTTTTTTAACGTAGAAGGATTATATGCTATGCCCATCGATATAACTCGCCACCATGCCGCGTTTCAAAAGATAACAGTTTTAAAAGCGCCTGCAAATTATAAACTGCAATGACGAGACACTTATGTATATTAAATAGCCAAACGCTATTTGAAGGCGCTAAGTTATGATATATTTGTCTTTAAAATTAATTTCTGGTTGAAATAAAAAATTTTGAGTGTTATACAACTTCATAATAAAGTACATGTACGTGTACGATGGCTATAAACATACACTTTTGACAGATTTTCTTGATAGTGGCAACAAGACAAATTGTTCATCGGCGTTGGAAATATAATTCACTTGAACCAGGGCAAAGCTTACGAAAAGCGTGCGAAGCCGCGGGAACAGCTAGTATACTTTAAAATTCTCATATTTTAAAGCACTTTCAATTAATAGTAGTGCAATTCGGCTTTCTGTCTAACTAGTAAGTCCTTAGCTTCCCAACGCCACGCGGCGCAAAGGCGAAATCACTGACTGTTAATATTTAATCACTACTCCCTCATGTAAACTCGATAACCAAATAGAGCCAAGTGCCCAAATATCTACAGACACGTTCATACTTAATGTGTTTGGCTTCTCTCTCGCAAATTCTGAAACAAGTCACTTGATTCGGTCTCTGGGGCCGTTAATTATTCAACGTTTACTCCTTTATGTCGCCGGCACCGAGCAGAGTATGGGCGCCTGACTGTTGACAACCAGCTCTGGAGTTTGGGTCAACACCGACCTCTAGTATAATGTAATGTTACAGCTCTACAGAGCTCGGGCCTGGAGGTAAAGAGTGTGTGACTTACTTGTTCATATCTGACAATCGGCAGAATGTGAGAAATAATCATAAGCACGGGTGGCCTGTGTCAAAATCAACATTACAATCCTCTAATGAGAAACATACTTGTTCTTCTCGTCATAACGCGATTGAGCTTTTCTTATTGCAATAGAAAAAAATAAAGAAGAGGTAATACTTTCAAGAATATATATCTACGCAAAATACTATTGTGTAAACGTCAACGAAATTAATTTCAAATACATTCAAATTCCAACATTTCAATATTTTCTTCCTTTACATTACATTTAGTGAAATATAGATTAGCTGGAATAATCCTTCAGGCCTTATAGCTAAACCTGCATCTTTATTTAAATTAAATTCTCATGCATTCATTTTTTTATAAAGGTCTGATCATGCACATGATCTTAGGGCCTACACCGTAGTAAAAAACAATGCAAGTTCCTTTTAATAAAAATAGCTGTACCAAAAACGATCGTTTGAAGTAAAAAATGCAATATTTATATAATTTATAAAATAAAAATTATTAAAAGGTTAACATTTTTCCTATGTATTCATAAATTAAGATTATATACCAAATTAGATACAAATTTAATCATCCTACGCTATTATGCTTGCATATCCTGGTTTAACCACATACTGAATGTCACATAACTTTAGAACTAGAGGACGAGACATACATGAATATGAGACAAGAGGCAGAAACAACTACCGTTCGGGAATGCACAGAACGGTGATTTATGAACATTTACCTTCGCAGGCAGGTGTTCATTTATAAACAGATTGCCAAACAGAATATAAATGCCTCAACGCCCAAGGAGTTAAAAACTCAAACTCAGCTTGGCGTTAAACACTTTCTGCAGTGTTGATGAGTTTCTGGCATTCAACTGGGAGACCACGCGATGAGGAAACAGACTCCAGCACCGAAAGTGGGCGTAATTGGCATGGAGTGAATGTTTGAATTTTGTAACTTTGAATGTGGCCTAGATGTGGGATGAAAAAAAAATAGATATGAAAATTGACGTTTGCTATGCAATGTACATTGTTAACTGCAACAAACGATTTGATTTAGAATTAAAATGCTTACGGAGATTCTATTTATTTATAATGTTTTGTTAAATCTAATTGACTATTATTAAAAGAATCGACAATGAAGAAGTATTACATTGCAAATACCTATGCATTCACCAAATCTCTGTTAGACATTAGGTTGATTATTTAAAGAGGGCTGGTAACTTAACTCTATTGTTTTGCAATACGAGAGCTCATTGCTACTCTGTTTCGACGTCAACTATGCTTTGTCTTCTTAAAATTTAAAATATATGAGCAGGAGTATTATCTGGCATCGATGGTCAACAAATGGAAATTTGTTTCTAGTTATACAACAGTAACTAGGATTGGAACTCAGTTAATTACAAATGCTCTTAACATGATTGACTCCAGACTTAATGAATTTTGAAAGGAGGATAACTTAATTTGGGGGGGGGGGGGGCATGAGAGTATTTGTGGTCGATCAAACATGAACACATTGACTGCGGTGGAGGCTGTGTTCGGCAAATGTCGACAGTCTTCGATGAAAAAAATAGAATTTGGTTGATCCGATGTATTAATGAGCTTAACCCTTGGATCAAGAAAATAGCAAGGAAAATTGGGGGGGGGGAATTCAGACAACTGATATTTTCTTTAAAAAGTTCATGACCCTTTTCTTTGTTGAGAACAATCTTTCAGCAGTAAATGTCAGTAATACTGAATTATTTAAGTAATAATAATGGTTTCCTACAAAAGTAATTGAAAAAATGAAAAGTTGGGAGGGGTCCGGACCCCTTGCCTCAAATCCTCCTTTTTACAAGCAAATGGTGGTAGAGGGAGAAAGAAAGACTGCAGTTATTTTTAATAGATCCGATCTAAATTGGAGTCAGTATTTTCACGTGGTTCAGATACCTTTCATCTGCCAGTCATAATCAATAAAAAGTTTCAAGGTGACGGCATTTTGTATTTGTACAAAAACATCAACTATTTCCCAAAATGCACCCACAATGATACTTATGAATGTTATTCCTATAATTTTTGATATCTCTTAAGATTATCGAAATTTGTTAATGTATTGGTTTTATCTAAATTATTAGAGACCGTAGTGCAAGAGAAAAAATGTGTTTGAATTATCTTACCATACACTATAACGTGTATGTAACATGTTATTATTATGTTATATATATCATAATAATAACATTATATTCCTGTCTATTGTAGTTTAAATAGAATATTGTCAGATCATTTTGTGAGAAAAGTGCGCTTTGAAGATGGCTGAATTTAATTATTACATTACAAAAATTATAAGAATTATTTCGTCCATGTAATTATTAACTATTGCAAATGGAGGGAAAAGTACATTATAATCCCCTTCTAAACGGCATTTGATTGGACCGATTCCATCTCGTACAATAGATTTGTACGGTGTGAATAAGAAGTAGAATATACTCAGTAGAATCTAGTCTAGAATAAATACGATCTAATTCTAGGTAATCGTAAATTTCTCAGTCTGGAACGTAAGTAGCGTCTCCTGGGTACTTACTGCTAGTAGAGTAGAATAATATAAGTTACATCTTAAGGTCAAGATGCAACTAACCTTTTGCGTTTATCAAATATCAGACCTAGAATTTTCTCAAAACTGAGCTGAATCAGATAGTTTGTACAGATTTTAATATTATTTCTTTTATTCTTGAACAAAATTTGATGTACAAAACATCTTTTGGAGGCAGACAAATGTTCCTATGCTAATTAATAATGAAAAATAGATTTATGAGCTTTACCAGGTTAAATTTGAACGAAATCTCAATTGTTATTCGATTAACCAACCATTAACTTCAAATATTAAAATTTAGAGTTATACTTATTTTTATTGGTATATTGCATGAAATAATTATGCCTTTCTACGATAAAATGTTAATAAATACATCAGTGTAACGTTGACTTGAAGCTTCCGTTGGTACAGCTTAACTTTAAACGTTCTGTAAAAACAAGTAGCCCCGAAAAAGTATTTTCTGGGTTTTCCATTATTTCCACGAAATAACATTAGAATGCTACACTTTTTCTGACCTGTATCAATTTGGCTGAGCTGTAGTAAAACCTATTGCATGGTGATATTCTGAGAACGAATTTAACATAAACTTGAAATATTGATTTTTTTCTTAGCTAACACTTTTCTGAGAGTTCAGAAAAAATATTCTTCTGTCTATTTGCCTGTGTGTATGATCTCCCCTAGATACTTCCAGAACAAACACTGTGCTATGGACTTAAACTGTTGCACTTCATTTCTTCATAGAAAACGCCCAAGATGGACATGTCTGCCTATGGGATTTTGTTGAACCAACGTTTATGTAGCCTAACTATTCGCAGAAAACTTAGCACACAACCTCAGCGAAATTGTTATGCGACACGTGGTTTGGAGTATTCCGACCAGATCACAGATCTAAAATTAGGATCCATAGTCACACAGCTATATTAAATACGGTAAGCGGTTTAAATAAAAATAAATTGTTAAACATCAAAGCAAACAATTTAGTTATACATTTTCAAACATTTCGTTCAAATTTAAAGCAGATTTTAGTGTATTAATTGGTTAAGCGTTAACGAGACTACCATTCGAAAGGCTGGACAAACGTCTTATTACTCCGTGTGTTATTCAGCACGATATATGTTGGCTTAACAGGTTTTGCTGAAGCCTGCAGCTTTGCTGAAGCTGAAGAAACATGCCAAAATTTTCAATTCTAAATTCGTTTCATTTTTAATATGTCCTGTGGACAGACATTTGGACAGAATATAAATTTCTACAGTTCCCAGGCAGTTAGAAGAGAAATTGTGCCAGCCTACTGAGGGATAGGCTTCAATGGTGCTAAGCCAAATCCTATGGTTAGATATGCACCATCTTCGGTACCATATGTAGGAATGGAGTTTCTGCAGGAGAATCGTTCTAGATATATCCTACGAATAGTTAGGCAACCTTAACGCTCAGCCAAATCCCATAGAAGAACATGGACATCATCAAACCCGACGTTGCCTATCGAGAAATGGGTTACATGCAACATTTCAAATCCATACCTAAATTCTTTCTTAAGATGTACAGCGAAAAAAACATAAACATATTTACAACATGAATACTTTTAAAACCTTAGTGATGGCTAAGCTAAATTTAACTTTCTAGAAATCACCTTGGTTGGGTAATTTGCTAACGCCCAGCCAAATCCCATGAAGATAAATAGTACATAGATACAAATGACTCTTCATCAAAATAACTTTGACACATGTATAATAGAGTCACATGTCAAGAATTCAAATAGTATTCACTTGTTTACAAATTTGTTGAATGCGATTTTCTCGTTGCCATTGTTTTGACTAATGTAAACATATTCTTACATTAAGTGACATGTACCAACACCGAACTCGATGTTGTCTGTTTAGAAATGAACCTCTTGCAAAATTTCAAACATCGGACATTCCGTGTCCAGATATCGTGCTGGTTGTCAGAGAGAAATTAAATCCTTACATCCCCTCTAGTGTTAAGCTTCGCTAATGCTCCGCCAATAAGTCTCATGATAAATTGTTCTTTATGTAGAATAGGTTTCTTATTTTCTGTAATTGAATACCTTTAATCTGTAAATCATGTATTTATTTTACATTCAAGTAGTATCATAAATAATAACCATGTTCTATAAAATATGCTAATTCCAGTTTTAATCGGGTTGAGAAGTTTACACATTTGATATAAGCACTGTTGTTAAGAAGTTTAACGATAGTTTAAGTCACAAACATTAAATATTGTATCAAAACATTGGTATTTAATCAGTGTAATTTAACTCTAACTGACAATTTAACATTAACTGAAATAATAGTCTAATTGATTAAGAATTTAATGGCTAAATAAAGTAGTCTTAAACGTGTTCTCCACGTGATCTAGATGTTAACTGTTATTTTAATGTATATAATTGTCTATTTTTACATCCTATTCTAGAAAGAAGAAGGACTTAAGATGGATCTTGACAGTCATGATATACAAAAACCATGTAAATATACACATATTGTGATAAAAATGACGTGAGCTTTCTTTTGGTCTATGATGCACAACAACTGAGATACAAAACAATCCATCTCCAAATATTGTACAGCCACGGACAAGGAATCTTAGGAGTTAGTAAGAAAAAGCGTAAATTTAAATTTATTTTCTGTTTTTAAATTCTTGAGTTACAATTGATTCACAAATGTGAATTGTGGCCATCTTGAAACTTGTTATTGCTTGAGATGAGCTAACGAACTCATCCAAACAGCATGTGGCATTTGTAGCTGTTGGTTTTTTACCAACAGCTTACAATTGTGACGGTTTAAGATTTTCATTACATTTCATCAATGGGGAGAATATTTAACGAATGTAATGATAAAAAATTAAAAGATTGTTTCTAGAAGAGTCAGCTTTTACTAACCTTATGTGACTTTACTTATTTACTAGCTGTCGTGGTTTACTAATCTCACACAGCATTAAGATACCTTCCTTGAAGCTAGATAAATATAAATTTTTAAGCGTGCCTACTGTATAATAGGTAAAAATAACGATATTGATTATTTAAAACATTAATGATTATTACATTAGCGATCATTTAATATTAAATTAAATTAATATATCTTTATTCTCCTCAAGAAGTCGTACTTTACAAAACATATTTAACATTTTTAGTTCTCAAAACAATGGAATAGTTAAATTATACTTATTCTAAGATCCAGGCTGACCCCAAAAAGAAAATATAAGAGGACCCCTAAGGCTACTAATAGCCCTCGTAGGGATTCCACCATAATAATTATAACTATTAAAAATAAAATGAGTTCAGGAGCATTAGTTTATAACTAATAGCTCTACTGTGATATATCAGACAAAAAATAAAAACAAAAGATGTGCTTTTATACCAACCTTATACAGTACCGCATTTCCCTATAGGCCCACTAGGCCCAGGACTAGGGCGCAAAATTTTAGGAGGCGCATAAATTTTAAAGTACACAAAAGAAAAAAGTTGCGGCGGCGGGTGGTGTTGGCGCTTGGCGGGGCGGCCAATGTCAACTAGGTCCGGGGTGCGACGTTGACAATTTATTCGGTTCAAGCAGAAAGAAACGGTGCATATATAGGCGCACTTGAACTATTGGCACAATTTGATCCATTTCTATCCCAGCATATATCTAAACATGCCTACAAAGGCCAAGGTAGTACATCTTACCTTTCACATTTCACTTGCGATGAAATAATTTTAATAATGGGCAACATTGTGCTCAAAAGTATTATCCGAGAATTGAAGGAAGCTAAATACTACTCCATAATTGCGGACTCCACCCCAGATATTGCCCATGTAGATCAACTTACTGTAGTTGTGCGATATGTCTTGCCCAATGGAAGGGACACTGCGCCAGTTGAGAGGTTTTTACAGTTCCTCCCAAACACTGGCCACAAATCGGAACAGTTGGCTACAGCTTTGTTGAAAATCTTAGAGTGTCATGGTATTAATATAAAAGATTGTCGTGGCCAGAGTTATGACAATGCGTCTAACATGGCAGGAGTGTACTCTGGTCTTCAAGCCAGAATGAAGGAACAATGTCCACTGGCAGATTACATTCCATGCTCCTCACACTCCTTGAACTTTGTTGGAGTAGCTTCAGCAGAGGCATCGGATAAAGCTGTAGCATTTTTCGACCTAGTGCAGGGGATATACCATTTTTTTTCTCCTCAAATCATCGCTGGGAGATTCTCAAAAGTATCCTTAAAGATAGATTCCCAGTTGTAAAATCACTTTCAGTTACCAGGTGGTCAGCTCGGGCCGACGCCCTCAAAGCAGTTTATAATTCATTCACAGAAATAATAAAGGCACTAGAATCCATAATAAATGATGTAAATGAAAAGCCTGCAACTCGACAAGAGGCCAAAGGAATAAAAAATTAAATGATGAAACTTGAAAACGCCTTCTTACTTATCTTTGGAAAGAGGTAATGGAACGATTTTGGAAGGTAAATGCTACTCTGCAACGCGAAAGTATCGACCTTGGAACCGCAGGAGCACTATTTGACTCGCTCAAATCTTATGTCAATCAACTAAGAAACAAGTTTGACGAATATGCATCAGCATCAGAAAAGTTGGCTAACACAGGTGATTGGGGAGAAAGAAGAGCAAGAAAACGGAACATTTTTTTTATGAAATTGCCAACAACAATGAAAATAACGAGCCTGTTGACCCCAAAGAAATGTTCCGAGTCAACGTGTTTTTCGTAATTGTAGATAGATTATCTACAGAACTCGACAAAAGGGCAAACGCTTACACGGGCGTCGAGCACAAGTTTGGATTTTTGTTGAAGTTGGAGACATTGGAAGACAACGTCATCAAATCAAAATGCAAAGAGCTAGTTGAACTCTACAAAGATGATTTGGAAGAATGCTTCTTAGATGAGTGTGTCCAATTTAAGTTCTATTTAAAAAGTGAAAACTCAGAGAGGGAAAGGGAAAACGAAAATAAGACGAAACAGAAACCATCCTTCAAGACTCTTCTCCAATTAATGTATGGCAAGAGCTTGCAGCACATATTTCCAAACATGGAAATTGTTTTAAGAACAGTTTTAAGTACAGCTGTCACCAACTGCAGCGGTGAACGCTCGTTTTCTGTCTTAAAACGAGTGAAAACCCATTTACGAAACTCTCTAAGCCAGTGCAAATTAAATGCACTTTCTGTTATGGCGATAGAATCCGACCTCACTGAAAGCCTGAACGTAGAAGAATTAACACGTACTTTTGTTGAGTCAAAGCAAAGAAGAAAATTGTAATGACTTAATGATTTTGAGCCTTTGGCTAATTGGCTTTCTTTTGGGCATTTGGATGTTTGCCCAAAACACCAAACTTTCTTCTCTTGTACAAAGTATTTATAGCCTATCGAAGCTGCAAAATAAATTTTTCATCAAATATAATATGTTTCAAATTATCTTATGTGTACTCATGTTATTATTTCTAGTTGTATTTTACGTTTTATTTATAATTTTTTAATTGAAATCAAATAAAAGACTTTAAAACTCATATGTTTTAACTTATTTTTACACCATACAAATGACCACTGTTATATAGCTAGAATATTATGTTGCAACTGGTTCATTGCTTTTATTTATTCAAAACACTCCTATATATATATATATATATATATACTATTGTAATTATTTTTCACCAAAATTACGTAATTAAGAAAATTACTGGATTTCTACGTCAGTGTAATCAGAGTACTCTGGTGGGGGGGGGGGGGCGCTCTTTGGTCTGTAGGCCTAGGGGCGCCGAATTTGTAAATGCGGCCCTGACCTTATACATGTACTAATCTACAAACTGAACTAATTAAATAACTCAAAAACTAAACAAAATAAAATACTAGATCTTTTTGTATTTACTAAAAATAGAACTATTTTCAATAATGAAGTACAACATACAAAAAACAAAATATTTTCTGTTCACAACAAAATGCCTAAATCAATCATATTTTACACGCACTCACGCGCGCGAACGCACACACACACACACGCGCGCGCGCGCACGCACACACACACACACACACACACACACACACACACACACACTTATACAGATACATACCTATACATTCATACAGTACATACCGCATACGTACATAGGTACACATGAAACCTATATGGTTGCATACAGTTGTTACCCAATCTCAACAATGTCTCCTTAAAACAAAAACCTATTTTGTCAATTTATTTATGTAATGTCAACGTACAAAACATAGTACAGTCTCAGGATTCTCCTGAGTTAGCAACCACACCCTGACTAGTTTAACAAATAATCTGTATTTTGTTTGTAATTTAATATCATCACTCAGTTTATTAAATAGCCATGGTGCTAAGAAGTTAAATGTTTTAGTATACAAAGTTAAATTAGGTTTCTGAACACAAATATTACAAGCGCTTCTTGTATTCATTGTTCGCAAAAAGTCATTATTTCAATATTTTTTATTATTAAATACGAATTTCAAGGTTTTAAATATGAAACGAGATCTCAATGGTAATATTCTTAGCTGGATAAAACATGGAAAAGACGAATCAAGTCTGCTTTTCTTGCAGGTTCTGAATTATTCTCACAATCACTTTCTGCAAAATAACAATTGGTTTCAAATTTGTAATGTAGGTTCCTCCCCAACATGTAATACCACACTCTAATCTACTATTAACTAGAGCAAAGTAAAGAGTTCTTAGAATACTCTGGGGACACATGTCGCAGAGAAAGTAAAACAGACGTATACTTGTTAGAATTTTATATTTCAATGTTGTAAGATGTAACTTCCAATTTAAATCTTGTTCCAATAAAACTCCTAAATATTTTGTACTGGCACTTTTTTGAACTTTAGCACAGTTATCACGTACAATTCAAATTCAAAATTTCATGCCATGCACTAAAATATTTCATGAACAGTTAAAAAATCAATAGTAGTTAAATAATTAACCAGGTTGAAGGTAACTATTTTACATATATTTAGTCACAATCAACAAATAAAAGCAAAGATGCATGGAAATTAAAAGAAAAATACAACAATAGTAATGTTCAATAATTTATTTGTTTAAATATAAATGGTAAAATAATAAGGGTAATCAGGAAATATGGAATACTATGAACAATCATTTTTCACCATTTGGGAATAAATTAAATCGTCGGTCAAC
Source organism: Homalodisca vitripennis (assembly GCF_021130785.1). Taxonomy (NCBI): domain Eukaryota; kingdom Metazoa; phylum Arthropoda; class Insecta; order Hemiptera; family Cicadellidae; genus Homalodisca; species Homalodisca vitripennis. The sequence goes on from NC_060212.1 coordinate 155,476,355, forward strand.
GGAAACTCCACTTTTTGTTAATACCCCTTTTGCTAGAACAGTAGATCCTATTGTATAATTACTTCTTCTTTCCGACAAGTTACTTTTCAATCGTTATAAAAATAGATTAGTTATACCAGTATTTATTTTAAGGAGGAGGCAGTACATTATTGGATTGTTACCGACCAATTTCACAAATATCAGGTATTAGTAAAATATTTTAAAAAACATTTTAACTCATTAAATTGCCTGTTTTCAAATAAATAATATTTTAAGCAAAAATTTGAGTTTGTCAGGGGCTCCTCTGCATTGTAGGCTTTTATAATCGAGTGGTCGGAGGACTGTACAGAAGGCAGCAAACGGTTGGTGTGTTGATAGACCTTAATAAAGCCTTCGACTGTGTCAGTCATGCCAAACTGATCAAATGATTGTAACGTATAGGTTTTACCAACGATATACCGAAGTGGCTAGAGTTCTACCTTACAAATAGAAAATAATGTGTAAAATTAAATAACCAAGTTTTGGAGTTCCTCGAGAGTCTTAGCCCATTTTGTTTGAGCTTCACGTCAATAATTTGAAAGCCTCCATCAGCGTCGAAAACACTGTCATGTACTCTGATGATATTGGTCTGGTGTTTTCGAATCATAGTACAGAAAAAATTTAAATTAATAGAATTATCTTTTTATCTCAGGTATATCAGTAAAACGTAGTTTATAGCAACGTAGTCTTTTAAAATAATTATCGCTGCCTTCAGCCTCCCAGTATTACAATTGACCAAGAACAATAATGTAATTCAATCAACAGTGAAATATTGGGGACTGCCCCATATTAACTTTATTTGTGTTCGTGTCCTGATGTCCTAATTTACGGGACCGACATGGTCAATCACTCAATTTTTTCAGATTGATTGGATCACGGTTAAGATATTGTCTTCATGATTGGGGTTCGGCACCTCAGTACTTATTAAAAAGCATATTTATTTTACAGAAGACAATGGTGCGTATTGTGGCTGGTATATAAGAAGCTCATGTAAAAATTCATTTAATGAATGGAATTAGCATTTAACATTGCTATCATTATGCAATTACGTGACCAGAATGTATGCTAAATTTGACAAGATGGTGCTGCTATTCACTACCACAATAAGCGGGCACATGTGAACCTGCGACAAGCCCAACGTCACTCTGCTCTGGCTGGAAATTCCCTACTAATTTAAATATTTGAGGAAAATGTGCTGTTAAAGAGATCAGAAGAGTATTTTATTTAGTTCAGGAGTGCTTCTACTCAGTGTGGGAGTCCTTCCCTGATTTACCATGTAATATATTACTTTTTGTTAGTAGTGATAATTGTTATTTTATGTTAAGGTTATGTTATGTATTTTTATTCATTTAATGTTAAAATATTGGTCAGGTTCCGTTATTTCACCCCATGTTTTTAAATCGCTACTATAGCTACGGAATTGATTGTTTTAACTATTTATGATCATAGATAAGTACGGAGGTACTAAACTAGATAGACACTGTTTGTTTTCCTTGACGACGTCTATCTTATCAGCATCAGGCATGCCCAGACTGTTCTTGTTATCGAAATGAGACGAGTACCTCCGGCCATCAGCGCGGGGCAGCACCTTGCTGATGTCAATAAAAGAAAAACATCCCTCGAGATAGTACCTATCAGTAAAATATAAAATTCTAGAGGGGCTGATCAAAAATATAAGTTTAAATGATTAGTTCACCTCAAACAATCAATTCCGTGGCTATAGTAGCGATTTAAAAACATGGGGTGAAATAACGGAACTTGACCAAAATATTTTGTTTTACTAGTTTTGACCTTTATAGTCCATTTATTGTACATAATATTTATTATTATACATGGACCTTTGTCATACATGTAGTATATCAACGAAAATAAAAGATGATTGATTGATGAAATTAATTATTTCACATTAAAAAAAATTAGATTATCTTTTGAACTGTATACAAACCTTGAACAACTAAGAACAAAACTATTACAAGATAAAACCGTTTATGATATACTGCTATGTTATAAATGGTTGATGACATTGCTATACAAAGTTTATCAATAATTTGATCCACCATAAGCTATACATGTGCCTTATACACAAAGTCTTGCACTTCCTCCAGTACACATAGTATAGGACGCTTTTTTAAAGGTAAAAATTAATTTGATTTATCAATAAAAATATTGGTACTGAACATAATAATATAATATTTTGGAAAATATTAATGTACCGTACGTGAATAATACCTTTGTACGTGTCAGAACCTTTTTGTTCGTGGAAATACTTATAAGTGTGTTTAAGCATCAGTAGGATTTAGTAGTGACAAAACGTATAGGTCCAGGAGTCGAGAGACAATTTGAAATTTATAAGCACGCAACCTGGTTTTCCAAGGGGAGTTGAACGCAAAAATCGGTAAAAAAAATGTTTTTTCGCTTTTATTTTTTATTTTATTATTTGATTCTTTCTGAACAATTTACTGCAATCCCTACATAAAAATGGCTTTCCGTTGCGCTTCTATGATTTTTCAAATATAAGACTCCATAACAAATTTCGCATCAACTTTGCCCTCCGCCTCCTAACACCTGGTGCAAATACAGGTTAGCAGAAGTAAATAAAGAAGAAATTACCTACAATCACAAACATTCTCTACCTCAAGCTGTATTGACAGCAATAAAACCTACATACAGAGATTTGTCAAGATTAGATCTACTAAAAAAATGTTTTCACGGTAAAACCCAGAACGTGAACGAATCTTTCAACAATGTAGTGTGGAACCGAATCCCAAAAAATGTGTTTGTTGGAAGAGAGACTCTTGTATTAGGTGTTCATGATGCTGTTCTAACATTCAATGAAGGTAACATTGGAAGGATCAAGGTTTTAAAGGAGTTAGGAATAAAAGACTGTGGCAAATACACCGTAAGCACATTGAAGAGCCTCGATGAAGTCAGGATGAGGAAGGCAGATCTGAAAGCAGAGTCAATGACTAAGGAAGCAAGAATAAAGAAAAGGAGACAGTTATTAGGTGAGGAAGAGGAAATGGATGGTAGCTACTGTCCTGGAGGCTTCTAAAGATAATATAAACTTAAAATTATTTTGATTTTTTGTTTTCCGCTGTTTTTGAAAATTACCGGTTTTTAATATATATGTAACTTTTTCTCAGAAACTATAAATGCTACACACATGAAATTTTTACTGGTTATAAAGTAGCCTTTTAGAAGTATGTAGCTCTAGTTTTATCAAATTTCATCAATAAATAAATATTTAGAAAAATATTTTATCTTAAAATATAAAATAACACAAATATAAAAATTTTTTTCTTTAGTTGTATCAATTATTTTACAAAGATTTTAGAGGTATAAATACAATATTATAACCTACACCTTGTGTAAAAATTTCAACTTCCTAACTGTTATGAGTTCTGAGAAAAAGGTACATAAAGTTACCTTATTTTAACATTGGGCCTTATGGACCGTTCAACTCCCCTTTGGATAGATTCCCTGAGGGATAAAATTATAGCCAACCGCGCTAGTTTCAGTGGAGATAAAAATGGAGGGATATCGAAATGGTTAAAAATGTCAAACGATAAATTGTTTCCAAATATTTTACTTGTTTAGCTTGACACACTTAACACCAACTGCCAGACACGTAAATAAATATTAAATTCAGCATCAGCTGACCATGTACAGGCCAAGTATTTGGCGAAAGGGGCTGACTTTTAGTACAATTACCTAGTTGTTTGACAGCTATATATCTATTATTTATTTGTCTAACGATCGGTTGTGTGTCTAGTTACAAAATGTATAATCAACAAAACAGTTATACGAATGTTGAGTTTAACTCCATTAAAATTAGTGCGGCATCTATAATCGGATGATGTCACAAACTTGGCCCATGGAATCAGTTTTCCAAGTCCGTCAGAAGAGATAAAAAATCACCGGCGAAGACGTTCAAAACGAACTCCTTGAATCCTTTTCACATCAGACATACTTACAACAAAGAGGTCTGCCTGGCTTACCCAGAAGCTATCCAGTGTAAACTAAATGAAGAAGTGTTTTCAATCTTTCATCAGATGCACACTTGAGTCTATCAGACTACATCTCAAAAACATTTGTGCGCTAATTGTATTTGTATTATTTGTAAAAATTGTACTTAAATACTAGTTTGCCAGTCAGATATTTTTAAAATGTATAGCAAATAGCAAGAGTCTTAACACAATATGGTATAGGAGGACTACTTCATTGTATAAATTTTCATTGTTAATAGTAACTAAGACATAAGAAGTTATTTGGTGGCAGGAATCTTATGATCTGTACTAACCTAGTTCGAAATTCATGGTTTCCATTTGTATTGGACTCCGCTTATTACTGATATACAAAATGAAGGGATATATACATCAATTAATCTATTGTTACATACACCACACACCACTTATCCGACTCTTGATTCTTCCACCCATATAAAAATCCAAAACCTTTCCTTCTTTTAAAAATAAACCTCGGCAGCTTCAATCCAGTATTCCTTACATCCATAAAATATACGTTACAAGAATGTTTGAAAGAGGGGCGATGTTACTGTAGAGCCCTAACAAAACCGTATGTAGCAATCTACCTCTTCAATTTAAGTACATGAATTAAGTACATGAAAGGGTGTTTCGTTGTTCATCAAGTGTTTTAAATAACAGCTGTTTTTGATTCAACAGAAGATTTTTTGTAGGGCTGATGTTATTAAACACAGTACATTATATAAATATATATATATAATGTACTGTGTTCAATCATTGTATATACATTATATATACAATATATATATATATATATATATATATATATATAATGTACACTGTAAATATATATATATATATATATATATATATTTATTTAATTTTAAGGAAAGGCCGATCCCCTCTTAAGCCCTATTCTGTCCGCCACTGGCCTGTGCGAGGATCTTATCAAACAGAATAAGGGGAGAGTGGATACAGTACAAGGTCGATGGTACTGATAAAAAGTGCAATAGTCACAGACAGGATTTGAACCTGCGCTATCTCTAACTCTAACGACTAAAGACTTAGACCGCTCGACCATCGGCACTCCCAATATTATTCTTTGTTAACGTTCTGACATTATGTAAAATACAGCATCATACGGACATTCTTTTTGTCACATTGTTAATGTCATACGGACAACATAAATAAGTTTCGAGAACTGCTCTCTTTTTAGTATATGCTATTTATCTTGTATCTCTTCTCTTCTTTGGTATCTCATCTCTTCTTAGTACCTGATATTTTATTAATGTCTGATCTGTTCTTGATATCTCATCTCTTTTTGACATCAGCTGTTTTATATGTATATGATCTCTTCTTAGTACGTGATATTTTATTGGTATTTGCACTCTTCTTAGAATTTGCTCTTTTCTTGGTATACCTGCTTAGTGTCTGATATATTTACAAAAAATTATTACTCTTACAACTGGTCTGAGAGTTTTGTTTCTGTAGTATTGTGAAAAAGTAGTCTTATCCAAGACCAGAATCATATATGCCTTACCTGAAAGCTTATTGAAAAGTCATGTTTCTGGTGTTGCAACACATACCGATGACACATAATCCTTTTCCTTTCAAAATCATACATCATCAATAATGAACTTTAAACAAAGAATTGTGTAACTGAGTGTTTGTTTTCTTATTTATCATAGTTTGTATAACTCGTGTCGTTTATTAAGTTAATAATTTAAATATGCTTCATGATATGTTATCAATAAACTTGATCAACAACTCACAATATAACCAGGGACGTATCCAGATTTCCTTTTGAAGATAGGTAAGATAAATCTACATATTCATACACTGGAGAATTGTTTTGGCAATTTTGTCTGTATATAAACCTGATTTTAAAATCCATAATTCATTAAACATTTACATTGCATGTATCCATTTAGATAAATCACCCTCACTGTGTCTACTCTCATCAGTGGCGTATCTAGAACTTCGATTTGGGGGAGCAGAGTGAATATAATTGAAAACCACACCGCACTGGGAAATATCATATATAAATTAATATGACTACTCGAAAATTAAACATTTCACTGCTGCATTTAAACAAGTCGGATTGCAGTTATAATTTTTTAATTTTATGTGGCTTTTGTGGGGTTTTACCTCCTTAGTTACACCACTGCTTCTACTGCTTCTCATAGTGTAACTCACTCATTATATACTACCAATTAAAGAGTTAAACTTGCTAGTAAAATAGCTGGTTAATCCTTTACATGGCTTGTATACATTTAGACACATCATCCTGATTATGTCTACTCCCATTTTTGTGTGACTCATAAACCATATACTGCCAAGTAAAGAGTTAACATAGCTAAATTTTTAAATTTTTGGAAATGAATTTTGTCAGTTATTGTCCTCTGGATACACCCCACTTATACTCATTATTGACGTGTAAGGATAAAGGAAATAAAAATCAAAACCATGTTCTGGAAATGTCCACTTTATTAATGTTGATGTCAGGGGTGTAAGGTAGATAGAGACTTAGTGCCATCAACATGAGGTAGCACTGGCCAACAACTTATAAACACTGTGAACTTAACAGAGGTCGGTACATCAACAAATATACAGCAATGTACAATATTAACAATGGTCTAGACAGGGGTCAAGTTATTGCAGTGCTTGAGCAAATTCTGGTTTGGTTCACAGGGTTCGCTTCTTGCACCATTATTGCTTATTTTCGATACTTTGTGCCTCTTGGCTCACATTATATACTTATTAAGTTTTCAGATTGGTTTACAGTATAAAGATGAAAGCTCCGGTACAACTGACCAGATTATGCCTATTAATAATTCAGTACAGAAATAGTCATACTATATAATCTAATACAATTAATTTAGATTTCCTGAAAGAGCGTAACATTTTATGTATTCTGTATTTTTAACACAACAAATATTTTCTTTTCATTCAGGAAAATATTACAAGCAACTTGTACTAATCGACTTGAGATCTGTGAAATACGTAACTTCAAAATATACGAAACTACAAAACAGTGTTTAAATATTAATAAATAACGTTAAAATTGATTAACAAAAATAATAAGTACATATTTATACTGTAATAATAATTGGCTTATGATAAATAATTACACTGTGTAATGAACTAATAACAAGTGGGTCTGATACAAGATACACTGTTAGAGTTATATATAAATGGAACATTTCAAAAATTGTGGAATTCGATAGCATTAATAAATTTGTTACAATTAAAAATTAGCACTTTTTCGTTGGTTTTGTCCCTAATTTTAGATTTGAAGTCATTGTCGCATTCACCATAACAATAAAATAAATCGAAGTCATAATAGTTTTAACAAAGTTTACAATAAACAAACAAATAAATATATCAAAGTGTTGCAATAACAAAAATCAACAACACAAACAATATAAAAACACGGTGTAAAATAATGAATTACGGTAGATGATGACGCATATTTACATTTGCAAGACACCGTAGGGTCGTAGGGCTCATCAATGTACACTTTACAAAACGAAATGTCAACATTACAATGGGAACAGTTGGTCAATTATTGACAGTGGGAACATCGGTCAATTATTGACAGTATTAAAACGATTCAACATTATTCTAGTATTGGCCGAACATTTAATCACAATTAGTAATGGGTCGTCACTGATGAAAACTTTTACACTAGAGAAATACTGACAATTATAGTGAAAAATCAGATAACAGAATTGGACTACATCTCAATGAACAGGCATTTTATGAACTGTACTATAGAAACCCCCACATGAGGATAGATGTATCGGAGGCCAGCTGCAATTTAATTTACATACACACTTATGAAAATACAAAGTAACAAACATATCGATCTGAAGTATTTTTAAAACATCACAAAAGTATTGCTATTATTCTTAAAACGAACAACTATCAATAAAAAACCTGCTTCAATTGAAACAAATTTAGGCTTTGCCTAAAATACAATGTTAGGTTTTAGAGAAAAATTATCACATTGCAAATGTGCAATAACAAATTTGACTTTACATAAATTACGATATGTAAAAATCTACATACAACGTGGACTTTATTTTCATGAAATAAATTACATTCTGTTTAAATTTCATATTTAAGCTTCACCCAGCTAACAGATAAACGTGATCATAGAACAAATATTTTTTTAAACCTTATCATATTTAAAAACTAAATTAAATTTAAAAATTTAACTAAACGCACTTTGGAATCCAGTCCTTTAATAATTACACTTTTAGATTTCACTCATGCGAGCTGAAATGTAATTTTTTAACTTTTGTAAATCCCATTACAAACAAGGAAATGATGGAGTGCTCGTTTTCCCGTTAACGATAACACACAATAACACCAACGATTTCAACATGTACGTACTTGTAGCCCGTACAATGTACAATGTAATGTAAGGTAAAGTAAGTACATCGAGTGGAAGCGAGCGCTGGCGCAGGCGCAGAACAGTGTTCTACAGTATGTACAGTGAGAGAAGAACACTGGCGTTATGTACACGGTCCAATGTACAGGGGTGGGCTCACATCGGCACCCAACCTGGAACAGGAAACATGGATTAGAGAAAAAAAACATGACTTCTACATCACATTGTAAAAATTGTTTGATTTGAATCATAAAACATTTAACTGAATTTTTCACAGGATAAAATTGCAAATAAACCAAAATAAAATTGCATTTATTTTAATAATTAATACTCGTAAAATCGTTAATTTATTAAGCTACACGTACAGGTTTTCACGGAGAAAATTTGAAAGAAAATGAGTGCGCCCTCTCCTTTAAACAGGAAAGGGAATCAAATAAAAGGAAATAAAAACAATGGCCAACTTACAGAATATTTAATGAGGAGGAGGATATAGAGGACAATGGCCACCATATTTGTTACACCATATTTGTGTTTGTTACACAAATAAAAAATACGATTCCATGTATAACTAAAAAGGACACAATATCTAACTCAACCTTTCAATCTATCACAATCAAATAGAGCACACAATACATATATTGTCGGTTGGTAGAACTAATAAACTTTCTAATACGGAAACGTAGAAAGTATAACTGCACTGTTGTAACCAAATTTAAGTACAACTCCAATACAAAATCGAGTGTATTTTGCCTTCATTAATGACGAAGATAAAACACATTAAACACGGTCTTTATTATGAAATCTATTACCAGCAAAATCTGACTAATCACGAAACAGGGAAAAATAATTTTTAATAACCAGATCTGCAAATACGATGCCTATTTATAGGTAAACAAGGCCGACAGCACAAATAAAACATAAAAGTAAAGAGGAAAACCACAAATAACTCTTAAATTATCCACATATGCAGTTGGTAGCCCTACTCAGACCTCTAAAATCCCTCGTACTTTTTTGCCCGAATGTTGGTGTCCCGATTATCCCCTTCACTAATCACCTCCCCTCCTTAACTTGTTATTTCCCCCACCCAGAAACCCATATTCCATTCAATGACCTAGATTGGTGGACTATTTGAGATACAACCTAAATTTCAAACATATTACCAGTTACTGTGCAATAATGGAGCGCGACCGCCTAAAAAAATTCTTTCCGGAAATAAAAAAGCACTATTTTATGAAAATTATAAAAATGGTTTGAAATCTGTATAGCTGACGTGGCTAATGTAAACTAAAACCTATATTTTCTATTATTTTTCATAAAAAAACTCACAATTGTCCAATAATTTTAATTTCCGTACACAAAAAGAAAATTAGAATTATTGGAAAAGTGTAAGTTTTCTTTTATAAAAAAATAGTTTTCCAATAAAAAGAGCTCCTCTTTCAATAAAACCCAAATCTTAAATAATTAAAAAATTATTAACGAATAAATGTAAATTTATAAAATTAAACTCAGTTTTATTGTATAATAATTATTTACATTTACAGTCGCGTACTTAGTTGTATTTTATCTACAAATATTTACAAAATTATGTCAAATAACGTGTAATAACCAAACTTGTGCGCTGTTAGTTGAAATTAATATGATTTTATATAATTTATTGAAAGAGTCTACATATTATTTCTCTGTTGCATTAACGTAAGCATATTTTATGAACTAATTTATCCTAACATCCGTCCATGGAATATATACATAATATATACAAATATCACTATTAAAACTGTTAATCAATTTGTATTAAAATTGTGAAATTTTAATTTTGTTAATATTTTTTTGTATGGATGGCCACACGTGATTAGATACCCAATTGTGACAATTATGTCAGTGATGTGTCAGAATGAGGTGTTGTGGTCCGAGTAAACAGGTTGTCTTTGCACGTTAAAAGCACAAGACCTGGAGGCACCTACCCTCAACAATAGGGCTGAAGTGGTAACAACGATTACCGTGTTAGATCGACGTTCCCTCAATATGTCTTTGTCCGCGGGACAAGGGCCTAATAAGCGGCCCTTGACAATGCCGTGTTTGTACAATACTCAATTATCATTCGCCCAAGCCGAGCACTAAATAAACAAAGCCCGCAGTGGCGGAAGGGCGCGGGGGCGCACCGGGTCCCATTGTCGGCTAAATGGTGCACACCGAACCGAGCAGACGTGCCACAAACAAATCCGGAATCCCTGACGTACTCAAACGGCATACGCGAGGAATCTAGATTGGATGAAATATTCAGGCGACCAATTAGCGAAAGTTTATTGTACTTTACAGTGAGATGAGATTGGCCCACCTGTATCCGCCTGTTAGCGTGACGATTTACACAGGAACATCTAGCAAACATATTAGTCATATTTTTGGGATGATTAAATGTCAATTTTATCACCCTATACAATAAAATTGAGCCTATTATAGTGAATATATGATTCTGTAAACCTATTTAAAAATTAAAGTATTTTTAATAGAGATTTACAACTTCCAACGGGAATTATAACTTTTGGATATTAAAACTGTAACCAGTGTATACTATATGTCAAACGCATTTACATGTAGCATACATGGCAGAAATTTCTTTCCTTCTCTTTACGGGTTTTAAAGGTTTTAGATGAATAATGAATAAAGAGATTGCTGGTGTAAGATAAACGATTATAAAACACAGCTTGCTAAATTTTTATTTATTTTTGTAATATACATACTGAATACAAGTTTAATTTGAAAATTTATCATAACCAACAGATTTCTGGAAGTAACAAAAGTTTACGTTTTAACATTTGTGGAAATAAGATAATAGATTAGAAAATGTTATAAGAAACCAAAGAAAACACAATTCATACCCTTAGTCAATTACATAAAAATCCCATAATTGTCCTTAAACATTATTAAAATAAATCTTGATGACGTCAAGAGTATCTAATAAACTATTTAAGTTTAAGTAATATTATTAAATTAATATATATTCCCAAAAGCATTTTACGTCTTTGTTTGGTATTAAGACAATTAAGAGAGAGGGGTAGGAAGCAAATAACAATAAGTGAGCTTCAACATAATCTGTCTACTTTATTACTTGAAGTTATAATTTTGAGTTATATTGTATCTGAATTGATAATCTGGCAATACGTATATGACAAATCATAACACTTTGTGTTATACGTCAGATAGGTAAGGTATGTAAACTTTGATAAAAATGTAAAAGCGTTAAAAGAAAAACTCTTTTGAGTTTCATTAATGTGAGTTACACAAGCTAATTTTCATGTGGTGTAACCATCTTTTGGAGGTTCACTGAATATATGCAACTTTATGCAGTTTGTTTGAAAATGTTACATGTAAGTGTAAGAAGTCGAATACATACGACCATACGTCACTGATTTAATACGGCCACAGCAGGCGTACCAACGTTTATATGTTTATTTATTGTCCACGTCCATAATTCCCGTCAAAATATGCAATGGGAAAATTGCGCAATACTTCCCCGCCAAGAGAGTCAAAGTATAAATAAAATTCGCCTAAAAAGTTGAAATTATTTTCGTGGGGTTGGCGCACGAAGAAGAAAAAATTGAATACTTCTGTAACTGAAAACTCTTCGGCTGTCCAAGAGTTACGGGAAATCAAAACACAAAACATAATTTTTGTTTTCTTTCCTATAATTTGATCACGTTCAGCTTGTACAGTGTACACCAACACATCCTGTGGACAACAATACGGTAGTCGTGAGGTAAAGAGCAATACTTGAACCGTACGAAACTTATTTTGTTTTAACAAGCCAATTAAATTAACCTAATCGGAGGATAATATTCCTGAATCAATTGAAATACTGAACATAGAACCAATAGTGGTATCGGTCTGTCATTGACGGTAGCGCGGGCACAAAACGTGTATTCTATTAACAGACGTAAAGACCTATCCAATCTAATTACGACAGGGTGTACATAGAGCCGCATTTATACCTCTGTGGTGGTTAATTACCGGTAAAAACCGTCCAGCGCCGGCCCAAACATTTAGTTAATTAATAAACACTATATCAGGGATCGCGCGCGCTAGATTGAACTAATAGCCGGATCGGCTGACACTAGGCCAAATTGCGTCGCCGCCACCGCGAGTGTTGCCGTTAAATATAGTGTGATTTGTAAAGTTGGCTCGTTGATTGCGACACTATCATCAACCTAATGTTAACCTTTCCGCTCCATTCAACCCGTTTACACACGCTGTTTATCTTTCCAATCGCCATTTTAATTCGAAATGATGCGGATCCTGGTGAATAATTTATGTAACTGCTCCCCTCCTCGCGTCACCCAAACGACGCACTCCCCCTCCATCATCCCCTCCACCTAGCTCTACTAGAGTGGCGAATATTTCCATAGCGCATTTTACTTAATTATGTACCGACAGTACAATGGCTGTTTTCACATTAATATTTATTTTAAACTGTTATTGTCAAACGTTGTTTTTTTAAAGGTTAACCGGAAAGTAATATGCCCAGGTTCTGAAATTAAAAGATAAGAAAAGAAAAAAAACAATAATATTATTAAAATACTATTATATATATATGTGTATATATATATATATATATATATATATATATATATATATATAACCTCTTTATTATAAACATACTTATGATCTCATATAAACTTAGTGCAAACTTGGTACACAAATCGATGTTATGTAGAGATAATTTAAAAGAATTTGATAATTATATGAGGAATCGTAGCAGTTTTAAGTAGGATTTGAAGTAACAATGAAATCATGTTCACAGAAATAGGATGATGTTCAGTACATGATTTTTAAACAAGTATGTACGAAAGATAACTGGGAAATTTGCGTTTATTCAATTATTATGAAAAGCTGAATTCATACTGTTCATATTGTACATACTGTCAAAATATTGACGTTCTTATTTTCTGTCGTTTTCTTAGCCTGATTACGAAATCTATAGTTAAATACTCACTCGTAGAGAGATATTATTTTCTATATTTTTTTGTCTTTACGGAAGTCATTTTAAAATGTCGTGACTCTGAAATTAAAAAGAGAACCGATAATTGGTTGTAACACTCCCAAGACCACCAAACACGCTGATGCAGTGAACATGACGAAAGAGTAGGTTAGGTTTTACTCTTATATTACTCTGTATCTGAAATAATGCTCATTTACTCTGCAAAGGCAGAGGTGGGACGGGTTAAGCGGGGCTGTAGTAGTGCATAGTTTTTACAATGAAACAGTCAATTACTTCACAGTTTGTTTTCGTACCATCTAGTAGTACTATTTCAGTAGTACCATAGTAGTAGTATTTTCAGCCTATTGAAAATCAATATCACTTTTCAGTTAACTTATTGTTTCAGTTATCATCTAATTAGTTATATTATCAGAATCAATTAATTCCTTCAGTCAAATTTACAAAGAAATATATATTTTCTTCCTTATTACGAAAACTGTCCTGTACATTCTCTTCTCGTCGTTATGACAGTCTACACACGGTCTGTAAAGAAGTTCTGATAACAGACCAGGTACGAAAGTGCTTCAGAATAAATTTAAATGCTCCACTTGAACCATAGGTAAGTCGGAGGAACTCGACCGAATGTCGTAATTCGATTACGAGCAGCCAAAAGTTAACAATTAGAATTCCTTTGTTTCGAGGAACAGGCGGTCAACAGCGTCGTGCTTAGGAGCAAAGGACCTCTGTAGTGATCGAAGGGTGGAAATTCGCTTAAATGAGCAAACAGCGCGGACAAAGCCTCGAGTATCGACTGTGACGAATTATTAAAAGGCGAATAATCGAGTGAATGGCGCATAAGGAGGCCATTAGTAAGGTAAAGGGTATTAAAACGTTTGAGGGAGTGTCCGGCGCGAGCTAAGGGTCATTTATTCATTAGCCCTCCAATTACCGCGTTACCCTGCCCTTTGTAGGGCTGTAGCGGCAAGAAAGGCTATAAATCTAATATTACCTCGTGGACAATTAAAGTTTCACCGAGTTAGCTTGTTGCTTTATGCGATTTCTATTGCAGCGGCAGCGTGAATAAGGCTTCGCCGTGACAAATGGGACATGAATCTCCCCCCTCCCTCCCCCGGCCGCCGCCACCCCCGCAACCCTCCTCCAACTAATTAAAGCTTACAAGCAAGACCGAGTCATTAACGCGAGCAATCAACAATAATCCAGAAAACTGTGCGACAAACGCTAATTAAATCGCTAACTTGGCCCTCTCCCCCGGCTTGATTAGCGACTCCCTTGTCTTCCGCGGGACGCGACGATATAAGGGTGCTCCTCTCGACAATATGCGAGCGGTTCTATTCCTAACTGAGATTTATTATACACAATTCCGTTACCTCACACAGACCGACCGCTATACCATCGCGTTTTAGTATAATATAGGAACATTCATTAATATAAGACTTAAACACGGCAATCTACTACACCAGTAGCCGTCAAATTCGTCTTGGACGTAGAAAATAATTATAAATATGTAGAAGGTAAAATATTTCTCCCTTTCTTCGTCAGAATATTTTCGTGTTAATTTCTACTCCTAATGCCTACAACAATAGAGTAAATAAATTGCCAGATAAGCAAAATAAAATTGAATTAGCCAAGTAGGAAAGAAGGAATTCCAAAGTTATAATCAGAAATCACGAAAAACAAATGACCAGGCTTCTAGCCCATTTAATCTAGCACTTGGAAAAACCTACCATATATGAATTATCTCTGGTATTTAGTACACCAAGCAAATCCTTTGGCTAATTCTGGAATCCAACCACTTTAGTGAAGCCTAACAGGTAGCTATTGCATTGTCCGAACCTGTGGTCCAAAACACATCGCGCTAAGGAGCTAGACTAACGTAGACACGAGGAACAGTGGAACAAAACTCCAGTAGTTTGTTGAAGAGCCGTATGAGTAGTTTGAATTATAAAACACACTCCAACATGTGGAATAAAATGTCAACTGCTAAAGCATCACTCAGCGACGTAATGGGCCAAATGGATAAGAGTTGTCCTCATACATTTTCCACAGTGGCGCTGTGGCATCTGCCTATCACCCATTGTGCTAGGGCACACGGTTAATTGTGTTCCCTTGTGACCGCGGGTAAAAATGGGTTATCGATTGTGGACCGAGCAAATGAACGCGTTTCGCCTACTGCAAGACGCACAGCGCACCTCTCTGCGAATCCGTCTTCATTAACGCTAATACATCTCCGTCAGCTCCTCTAACAAGGGAAAATAAAGCGCGCAACATTACCTGCACCGACAATAACCACTTATATAACCGCTAACCGGTAACCGGTAACCGGTGCAGTTCGCTCATCGCCGTGCGTTAATAACAATCACTGCCGCACATTCATCAACTACCTGCCGCCGAGCTTGTGTCCTATTGTGAGGTAATTAACGGTAGTGACTAGTCGAGCTAACCACGTAACACGTCTACAGATTGGTTCTAGCCATTCTTCACCTACCTGCCGCCGAGCTTGTGTCCTATTGTGAGGTAATTAACGGTAGTGACTAGTCGAGCTAACCACGTAACACGTGTACAGATTGGTTCTAGCCATTCTTCAACTACCTGCCGCCGAGCTTGTGTCCTATTGTGAGGTAATTAACGGTAGTGACTAGTCGAGCTAACCACGTAACACGTTTACAGATTGGTTCTAGCCATTCTTCAACTACCTGCCGCCGAGCTTGTGTCCTATTGTGAGGTAATTAACGGTAGTGACTAGTCGAGCTAACCACGTAACACGTCTACAGATTGGTTCTAGCCATTCTTCAACTACCTGCCGCCGAGCTTGTGTCCTATTGTGAGGTAATTAACGGTAGTGACTAGTCGAGCTAACCACGTAACACGTCTACAGATTGGTTCTAGCCATTCTTCAACTACCTGCCGCCGAGCTTGTGTCCTATTGTGAGGTAATTAACGGTAGTGACTAGTCGAGCTAACCACGTAACACGTTTACAGATTGGTTCTAGCCATTCTTCAACTACCTGCCGCCGAGCTTGTGTCCTATTGTGAGGTAATTAACGGTAGTGACTAGTCGAGCTAACCACGTAACACGTTTACAGATTGGTTCTAGCCATTCTTCAACTACCTGCCGCCGAGCTTGTGTCCTATTGTGAGGTAATTAACGGTAGTGACTAGTCGAGCTAACCACGTAACACGTCTACAGATTGGTTCTAGCCATTCTTCAACTACCTGCCGCCGAGCTTGTGTCCTATTGTGAGGTAATTAACGGTAGTGACTAGTCGAGCTAACCACGTAACACGTTTACAGATTGGTTCTAGCCATTCTTCAACTACCTGCCGCCGAGCTTGTGTCCTATTGTGAGGTAATTAACGGTAGTGACTAGTCGAGCTAACCACGTAACACGTTTACAGATTGGTTCTAGCCATTCTTCAACTACCTGCCGCCGAGCTTGTGTCCTATTGTGAGGTAATTAACGGTAGTGACTAGTCGAGCTAACCACGTAACACGTTTACAGATTGGTTCTAGCCATTCTTCAACTACCTGCCGCCGAGCTTGTGTCCTATTGTGAGGTAATTAACGGTAGTGACTAGTCGAGCTAACCACGTAACACGTTTACAGATTGGTTCTAGCCATTCTTCACCTACCTGCCGCCGAGCTTGTGTCCTATTGTGAGGTAATTAACGGTAGTGACTAGTCGAGCTAACCACGTAACACGTCTACAGATTGGTTCTAGCCATTCTTCAACTACCTGCCGCCGAGCTTGTGTCCTATTGTGAGGTAATTAACGGTAGTGACTAGTCGAGCTAACCACGTAACACGTTTACAGATTGGTTCTAGCCATTCTTCAACTGCCTTATCCCTCGTTACAAAGCTTGTACCCATAAATACAACACATTCCAAGCAGAGATTTACAATTATTTAATGTTTTGTATTAAGTATAGTTTAACAGCCAAGTTGCGCTGTATGAGCACACAATCTACTTTGATAAGGAAATGTTTCTTTTAAAAGGAAATTGTTCGTCTGCTAATTTTGGGAGAGGTAAAAATGGGAGGGTGTCGAAAGGATGATCTTAGAAAAATTATCGTTTCATATATTAATCCTTCCAATGCCCTCCCATTTCCTCTTAGAGCGGCTGACGAATATTTCTTTACTAAAGTAAATTTCTGTATCGATTTGAGGCAAAACCAGGTAAAACCCCGGCCCGTCAGAAACGTAAATAAATAGTACATATAAACACCAACTATTTGACCGGAAGTGGCGTCTTTCAATATCTTAATCTAGCTGTTTGACGTTAATAAAACTATTAATTACTTGTCTGACGATCGGCTTTAAGTGTACCAAAGTATACAAAACTGAAGTTTAATATTTTTGAAAGTTGAAATTCTTTCCCATTTCGGCCACCTCCTAAACTACTAGCACGGTTGATGAACAATTTCCTTTTAAAAACAAAATTCCTTTTTTAATTCATGGAAAAACAATCCAAATTGAATCTTGGCTCCTAGACGCGTCGATATGAGCTTGTACATAATTAAAAATCTGTGTGCATGTATATCCAGGAGCGACTACTTGCCATGATAAACGCGTTACGGCATACAAAGTTTTAAACATTTACAAGATCGAAGAAAACTGTCACCGGGGCACAGTACGTTTTTTAAACCAATCGATCTTACTTCAGGACTTTTATACGAGTAAAAAACTGTTTTCATTCAATTACAACAACGGGTGCACATTTAAATAAATAACAAAACCGAAAGCGCCATCATGTGGTGGTGGGGGGGGAGGAGGGAGAAATAGACAACCTTTCATTGTGACAGGAGCAAAGCGTCAGCGGAAAAACACACATTTGTAATTAAACACAAATTAAAATCACAAAGTAGAAAGGGTCGACAATATTTGGGCGATGTCAACCGGTGCATTACACAAATGGCTAGATTCTATTTAGCGGTCAAAACATTGCCTCTGCCTGGTGAAATATAATTAAATGACTCGGCGCGAACGGGAACTATCAGAAGTGTTTTTGCAAATGTAACGGCGGTTAATTAATAGCTCTATGATGGCCTCTATTATCCGTGTGTCGCGCCGACCGCTCTCTATTTAATTTCACTCTGTTTTTGTTTTGTTTGCAAACCCTTTCCGTGATAGGTGACAAAACGATTGTTAATGCACGGCTTTCAACGTGACTGCTTCGTTTCCAGAGCGGTGTTTTTACTGTTTAACTGCGACCTCCCTGTTCTTGAGTTCAGTTGTCACACAGATCAAAACCTCGGTGGTTCGCAACTCTATTTTAAATTTTATGACTCTTGCTTCTCTGGCCACGGAGCCACTACTTGTGAGTGGCCACGACTATGAAATGTCGGAGTAGAAATGTGGACCTTTTTGTGATTGAACCCATTCTATCAGTACCCCCTCCTCCTCCCACGTCCCAAGGAGCTGTTAACGATAAGGTCGAGCAGAAAGTGGTAAAAAATATATATAAATATATACTCTTTAATTAAAAAATAAAACAATTTTCTCGAGGAAGAGAAACCTCTGAAAATTCCTTTCAATCTACGTATTTTACACATCGCTAGGAGTTTACACATCATAAATATCAGTATAACAATATAGCTTACAAAATTAAAATTAGGGCCTTCGTAGAATTCATTTTCTGTCTCTTTGTCCGTTCGCATAGACACATTTGTTAGAAAGATACTAGAGACTTAAAACTTGGTAAATAGGTCCAGTTAAAGCTAAAAAAGTTATATTGGTTTTATAGATAACCGTGATGGCAGCCAAATAATAACAGAATTGATAAATTTGTTAACAAACTGAGCACAATTATATCAAATTTTGTATATGACATTAACACATGAAATTAAATTACTCTGTTAGATTGGTGTTAAAGACTATGTTACGTTCTGTCGCACCCTTCGATGCTCAATTGTGTCGTTTTAATAGGTTTATAAATAATGAAATTTTGATAATAAACAATAGCTGCTAGTAATAACAACGGAAAAGTAATTTTCGAAGACATACATATATTTTCCGTGCGCTATGTGTCTACTAAACTCCTCTGCCTCCGAAATGTCATCTACATAGATATTATGTCAAGCTGAATTTGTAATTGCTTTGTAACGATTAGGAAATACGGCACTATTTAGAATAGGCTGGAAACTAAAGGGTTACAAAATGTGTAATTTTTTAAATATTAATAATATTTAATAGTATACGTCTCTTAGTTAAAGCAAAGGAAATACTAGAACTATGAACAAACCATATATATATATATATATATATATATATATATATATATATATATATATATTATATATATATCAATATGTATTCTCTTCATGTGAAAATAAAAAACCAAATATTGGTAAACTCTTTTTATGAATTTTCGTATGTCAGCATACTTCTTTAGATAACAAAAAGTGTATAAATATTTACAAAATCAAATAATTAAACTAACTAAATAGAAACAAGAAAAAGAACTTAAATAGAATAATAAAACAGGGGAAAATACCTCACAGCTGATGTTTCATTCATAAGCACCAAAGAGTAAAAAATTTTGAAATTAACGAATGTTCAAACCTAAAGGAAAATTTTGACCTTAGAACAAGTTGGTGAGCAGTTTCGCTCCTTCTTAAATTACACCTATTTAAATTTTCGTTGGCATGCAATGGAACATTATTGATGCCTTTTAGTTTGTAACAGTTTTCAATTTTGTCCTGATTATGTTCCCTGGAATGTACAGCGAGGGGCTTGTCATCTCCATGAACAATACTGTAACGGTGACCTGTCATTCTCATACGGAGAGGGTTAGAGGTTTGGCCAATATATTGTTTATTACAAAAATTACAATTTAGCTGATATATTATATTACTTGAATTACAATCAATTGTTCCTTTAATTGGATACGTTTTTATTGGTTATGTTACTACTAAAATTTTGACTGTGAGGACATAATTTTGCACGTACCGCAACGTGGTTTTTGACAGTGTTTACAACCGTTAAAAATTTTCTCTCGATTTTTGTGTTTAAGATTGGTTTGGTGGACTAGCATATTTTTAAGATTTGACGGCCTTCTAAAGATGACCCTAGGTGGTTTTGAAAAATATATCTTTAGTTTCCGATGAATGACTGTAGAATATTGGAAAGCAGTTTTAATTATAGGGTTTTATTTTGTTAAGTCCGGGGTAGAATTTGGTAATAAATTTAGGTTCATTTACAGGAAAAGATTTGTTGTAATTAAAATTTTTTGTCCTATTAATTTGATTTTTCACAAGTTTTGTCGGGATAATTTAAATTTTTGAATGGGTTTGTTAATTTGTTAATATAATTTGTGAAATCCAGACTCTTTGCTACATAAATTCTTTGCTTGAATGGCTAAACTTTTTGGGAATACTTTTTTTTACATGTGTAGGATGGCAACTAGTATAATTTAAGTAATTCATATGGTTGGTATCCTTTTACGTGAATTTTTGTTTTTAAGAAAGCCTTCTTCTAAAAACACATCAACATCTAGGAAGGTAATGATTGTGTGGGAATATTTCCAAGTGAAATTTAATGTTGAAAATTTGTTTAGGGAATATAGAAAATCTTTAAGGAGATCTTCACCATGTTGCCATATCAGGAAAAATATCATCTATGTAACGATACCAGATCAGAGGAAGTTTATTTTGAGTATTTAAGAAATTTTGTTCAAAGAAGCCCATAAAAAGATTTGCATAAGAGGGTGCCATTCGTGTTCCCATGGCTGTACCTTTGTAAATAGAAATCATCTTTGAATTTAAAACAGTTCATTGTTAGGATAAACTCTATTAGTGTTAAAAGGAAAGAAGTAGAGAGCTTTGAGTGTGCTGATCTGGTATCAAGGAAATGTTTAGTTGCGTTTATGCCCTCATCATGTGGGATGTTGGTGTATAGTGATGTGACATCAATTGTGGCTAGGATTAAATTCTTTGGTAAAGGTTGGGTAATTTGGGAGAGTTTAACAATAAAATCATTAGTATTTTTAACATAAGATGGAAGTAGTTTTTTACAAAAGGCTGCAGTTGGTCGTCAATGTAACCTGATATTCTTTCAGTCGGGCTCCCATAACTGGCAACAATTGGACGTCCTGGTGGTGGTCTGACATTCTTATGAATTTTCGGAAGTGTATATAAAATATTGGAGTTCTGGGGAATTTTTGGTGTTAGTATGCTTATAATTTTTCTAACACCAAACAACCGTAACAACCAGAAAATGAAACACATATTGTGTGACATCACATGGCACGTCTTGTGTGTTTTGTATTCCGTAGTAGGGTCCTTTTAAATGTTATCAAACTTATTATTCCATTGTTGTTAAATGTTAAACAAACAAAAAATCTGTAAATCATCATATTTTTTACAAATTTTCACTTGTAGTACATTACGTATAATTAGCTGGTTATAGATGCAATGTTGCGTGTGTACTAGTATAATCTTTATATCTCAGCAAATGTTGGAATTGAGCTAAAATTCAACTTCAAATACTGCCTTGTTTAAACGGGACTGTCCATCGAGGACTTCAAAGGATATCGAGTACAACAGTCACTAGTTTATTTGCAAATAAGAGCGCAATTTGTGGAATATAATATTTCTGAGACCGTGTGCGGCAGGGACGGCTGGCGGCGGACAGCGCGGCGCGGTATGTTGACAGGCAGTCCCGAGCGTTCTGTTTTGTTGGTGTAAGCAATCCGGTAAAAACGGGCAAAAGTTATTACCGGTACATCAGTGGAAAAGCGAAAAACACGGCGTCAATAAACCTGGAGCGAGCCGGTCTGTCAATTCGGCAAAAAATCTACTGACGTCGAATATTTACACGTTTGAATTCGTCATCCTCAAAAAGAATTTGCAGATTTCAGTTTACAAAATGCCGCTGACTCCACCGCCGAAAGAATAGACCGGACCAACACTGGCAGCTTTGTTTGCACCCCGACTGTGTACAGCCGACTCTTAGTATTTATTTTTAATCCCGAGCACCGCACAAAGTGATTCGCGTCCATTTAATTTAAAACACTAGAATAATCTCCTTCGGTGCAGGAGCCGTCCGGAATTCCAAATAAATACATTTTTCCGATGGACAAACAATCGCCGGGTCATAAAGGGTGATCTTCCCCTCGCCGTGCCGTGGGCCGGTTCATTATATTGACTCAATTAGAACAGAGGAATGCTTTCAATCTAACGAGATGGCCGCCGTAAAAAACACAAACACATTACACACTTTAATAAACACACGACGGCGGCGACGGGATCCTCTCCGTTATTATTATTCCATCGCAAATGAACACTTGAGTTCGCGTCCGCGATGGCCGCGACAAACAATCCTGTTTGCTTTCAATTACATTTTAATCACTCAGGGTTGGAACAAATTGATTTTCTTTTTCCGACGGACCGGACAAGGCGACTAATGACCGCTCCAGAATCAATATTGACGTCAGGGAATCAATAGTCCACAATCCGTCGGGTGTCGGTGTTGACTCGGTACCCGTGGTGCCGTACCGATCGGTCCACACAGTGGAGTGTCCGCGGCCATCGGACCGATCGAGCGATGATGATAATATGAGACTAGTCCCATGAGGGTTCTTAATGAGATCGTGATCACATGTAAAGTAATTGTAACTTTTTTGGCAGAGCTATAACTTGAAACCTGCAATAGTTTACTACTCTTCTGTCTTCTTTGTCAAACGTTTTCATGGCGGTTCTTTCTTCTTGAACAGACGTGAGATTAATCATACAACAATGGTCGATAAAGTACACAACTAACAGAACATATTTCGTTCGTGCCCTTTATATACTAGTATCATTGAAAGGAACGTATAATTAATTCGTGGGTCATAGGCGGAAGTGACAAATAGTATCATCAACAACAATCGAGTATCATCAAAGTGAATCCCGGGTTAACAGTCCTAATCATGAGCAATCACGACACACATTGTTCGTATATCGCAGTTAAGAACTTTAGATCAAAGGCGAACGATAAAATCCAAAATAACCAAATTCAACTTATCTTAGCCTTTTGCTGGAGTTTACAATTACTCATATCCGCATCAATTTCCAGCCATACCCTGTTTTTGTGGTTATTTCAGACTGGGATTTAAAATTAACAATAGGCTCAACCACACTAATTAGCTAACTATACTGGTTTTCCAAAATGGATCGAACCGATAGGAAAAATATATAAACAGCTTAAATATTATTTCTAAGCTAAAATCTCGGAAATAAACCACAAAGAAAAAGTACGACCGAACTTACATAATAGCCTAAATGTCTAGCAGATGAAATAAAACTATATTTCCTGGGCCAAAAGTGCGGTTGATCAACTAAACGGTCGAGTTGAGAGCAAACCTCAATTACTCAATTAGTTAGTAAATGTGCCCACCGTAAACTAATCAGAAGAACGTCAGCGTAAACAAGTGAAGGAGAGCCCCAACAGACACAAATTATAAGTATGACACAACGGTGGAGCGCGGTGTCACAACTACAAGTGGACTACCTGATCAATCAAGCGGTCGGGTAGCAAACAGACCTGAATTACCCGGGTAGTGGATGTGCCTAATGCAAACTAATCAGAAGAACGTCAGCAGCCGGGTAAACAAGTGAAGGGGTGCCCCAACAGACACCAATTATAAGTATGACACAACGGTGGTGCGCGGTGTCACAACTACAAGTGGACTACCTGATCAATCAAGCGGTCGGTTAGCAAACAGACCTGAATTACCCGGGTAGTGGATGTGCCTAATGCAAACTAATCAGAAGAACGTCAGCAGCCGGGTAAACAAGTGAAGGGGTGCCCCAACAGACACCAATTATAAGTATGACACAACGGTGGTGCGCGGTGTCACAACTACAAGTGGACTACCTGATCAATCAAGCGGTCGGTTAGCAAGCAAACCTGAATTACCCGGGTAGTGGATGTGCCTAATGCAAACTAATCAGAAGAACGTCAGCAGCCGGGTAAACAAGTGAAGGGGTGCCCCAACAGACACCAATTATAAGTATGACACAACGGTGGTGCGCGGTGTCACAACTACAAGTGGACTACCTGATCAATCAAGCGGTCGGTTAGCAAACAGACCTGAATTACCCGGGTAGTGGATGTGCCTAATGCAAACTAATCAGAAGAACGTCAGCAGCCGGGTAAACAAGTGAAGGGGTGCCCCAACAGACACCAATTATAAGTATGACACAACGGTGGTGCGCGGTGTCACAACTACAAGTGGACTACCTGATCAATCAAGCGGTCGGTTAGCAAGCAAACCTGAATTACCCGGGTAGTGGATGTGCCTAATGCAAACTAATCAGAAGAACGTCAGCAGCCGGGTAAACAGGTGAAGGGGTGCCCCAACAGACACCAATTATAAGTATGACACAACGGTGGTGCGCGGTGTCACAACTACAAGTGGACTACCTGATCAATCAAGCGGTCGGTTAGCAAACAACCTGAATTACCCGGGTAGTGGATGTGCCTAATGCAAACTAATCAGAAGAACGTCAGCAGCCGGGTAAACAAGTGAAGGGGTGCCCCAACAGACACCAATTATAAGTATGACACAACGGTGGTGCGCGGTGTCATAGTGTGTTGTGTGCATGTATGACGGATACAGCAATTACGGTAAGTACAGATACAGACAGTATGGCGTCGTACAATTAACAAGGAGTCTGCCCGAGCCGTTCCGAGTTGGAAATGCAAATGTTTCATTAGACTAATCGAAAACATTAGGCGAAATGAACAGTTAGGAATCTCCATTAGTGATTAGTTGTCGACAGGATTACTCCCTCTCGCTCTATCTCTCTCTTTCGCTCGCTGGCTCACTCCACTTTACTTCCTGATTATTCTTTTTAATTAAAACTAACTTGGCTTTCTAATTTCGTTTCCAAATACCTGGCAGCGTTTTCATCTTTTTATTGGGTTAAACTACTCAACTACGAATGGCACTCTATTGTGCATCGTGGACGATATTGCTGCTCTCAGATTAAAGTGAGTCCTACTTAATAACGGGGACCGTTGTAACTGTCATCGTCCCAGCGGTTTGACCTAGGATAGGATATGCCACAGTCCTAACATATTACGGACAGCACTCTATTGTATATCGTGGACGAAATTGCTCTCAGGTTAAGGTGCTCCTAGTCGATAACGGGACCGTTGTAACTGTCATCGTCCCAGCAGTTTGACCTAGGATAGGATATGCCACAGTCCTAACATATTACGGACAGCACTCTGTTGTATATCGTGGAAGAAATTGCTCTCAGGTTAAGGTGCTTCTAGTCGATAACGGGTCCGTTGTAACTGTCATCGTCCCAGCGTTTTGGCCTAGGATAGGATAGGCCACAGTCCTAACATATTACGGACAGCACTCTACTGTATATCGTGGACGAAATTGCTCTCAGGTTAAGGTGCTCCTAGTCGATAACGGGGACCGTTGTAACTGCGCTCGTTCCGGGATGGGATAGGCCACAGCCCTAACATAGTACGGCTGGCTTCTACGACGAATGATATAAACCTAACAATTCTCTTTATCAAATTCGTTTAAACCCTAGAATAAATTAAACATCCACCGTATAGTATGTTAGAATTTACATAGTTTCTCTTGTTCTAGGCATCGCTCTACGGTAAATTACGCAGACCGTCAAATATCGTGCAACAACCTAATGAAATTACTAAAATTAATTAACAAAATTTTCTTTCTAATTAGCTTTCGTCGACGTAACAGAGGAAGAAGTTAGCTACTTATAATTATGTGGATATTTAATATTGATTGGACATTGGAGAGAGTAAAATTAATAATTATCCAAACATGCCTTCACTTTTAGTACCCAGTATTTAATCTTATAAAAACATTTCTGTAATAAGTTGTATTTTTTAATTTTTCTAAACTTTATTTTACTTTCCATGAAAGGTTTATGATACATTACTCCTCAGCCATAATAAACGTTGAAGGAACATCGGTGTTCAAAACTGTAATGGTTCTATACAGTTAGTTGTATAGGACAACGAAACTTCGTGTTCGAAGGCAGTTTAGGATAAAAACGCGTTCAAAATGAGCTAAATTTCATTATTTAACTGTAGAAGGTAATGGGTATTTATCGTACTTGAACAATGCTGTTAAGACTCGATAGGTGTGAGTTCGTTCTATTACATCATACATTTCGTAACTGAGGCGTATTGGTCTAAAACAATGAATCTGACTAGAGCAAGTTTAACACCCTAGGACTAGTAACAGTTCCGATGTTTATATAAGAAATGCAATACTCTTTCGCCCAGTGCGGGACAAACAAACCGATCCCGCAATGTTTTAGAGCACACAAACAGAGGAGGCGAGCAATTAATCAGGAAGAGAGTCAGAAGAGGGAAAGAGAGCATGCTGATAGTATTGATCATCGGTAATGGTCTAGTAATAGTGGTCTGTCATTCACTTAATGGACGAGTATTTTTGTTAGCGTCTGAGAGCGCACTAATGGACACACTTAGCGGCCCCCCACTAATCAATTTGTGTTTTATTGGCGCAGACATCCATTTGATAATTGCGCTAGATAAGGCCAACAGCCGATTACATGCGGCTAATACACGCCACCTCATTTGCTAATGTTTTATTTGATTTGGACACTTCACACTTGAGCGCGCTGCAGGCGCAGCGCACGGTGTTGACGCGCTGAGTGTCGTTGATCGTATCGTCCTGACTCGGTTGTTCACAGCCACTCAGGCGATTTCACTGGTTTGTGTTGACAGGCCGAACCTTGAGCAAGATTAGTGGAAAGAGTACTGCACAGCCGAGCAACTAAAAAGCTACAAATTCAAGACTTATTTAATTAATTTTGTGTAGATTTAGAAAATTAATAGAAAACATTCTGAGGTCGCTGAAAAAACACCCAATGGAGTAATTAATGAGTTGACATCTTGCCTAAAATCTTGAACATTCTATCTACTTGCAACCATGAATTTGATGTGACTGTATCGGATAGCAACGCTGTCAAAAACATAAACAGATTTTCCTATGGTTCATATTTCAACATTTGCCGTAAATGTTTAAAATGAATTAGAAAAGTTAATACAGACTAGCATTGATCTATGTAACACTTTTCATGTGTACTACAACGATTTCTTATTTCCAGATATATTTTGAAAATATAACAACAGATATAGAAGATTAATTTCCAATGGCAACAATGCCACATTTATATTATATTCTGAATTTATGGAATACACCAAGGATCAGTATTAGGACTAGTTTTATTTTCAGAAACATTGTTAGTAAACAACTTACAAAATCCATTGTTTACTTTCAATGTACACGGTTATGTTAACGAAAAATAGTAGTACGGTCGATCCAGACGTCACAAAACACGGCTCTGGGCCATAAATAACCGCACAACGAGCTCCTGAAGACGGCGGGCCGGTCGGGCACGAAACGTCGCAATTAATTCACACTACATATATAAGACCGGAGGAAGGAACTGGGCAATTACCGGGCCAGCGGTCTCGCTCGTCTCCACGTCGTTATTAAGCTATATTTTTAATCAAGAGCTTTTTGAATAATTTATCGGCCCGGCTCAGCACGTCAAATTAGTTAAGTAACCCATTAGTCGATGTGGAGAGAGATAGCGGAGCTTTTAACAGCCGCTTTATAATACATTATACATAACGCTCCAGTCTAATGATTAATTACAACATGTGTGATCTTACCGCCAGTCTCTACATGTACTTAGACCTTCATTAGCCGCTCAAAGGCTCCTCTACATCGGGTATCGACTCTTCATGTTTTAAACAGTTTTAATAACTGCGGTTGTTCTCTGTTAATAGCTATTACTTCAAAGAAAACTTTAATGTTATAGAAATTAATATGAATGTTGAAAAACGTATGCAAATATTAAAATAATTTGTGACCCATTTTTACGCCATATTCATTTGAAATTATATTGATCTTTTCAGACTAAGAGACTTATTCCAATGTTTTGTCCTCTCCCCAACTGAATATGAACCTTGTAAAAGAAATCTTTAGTGAGAAACCAAAAGTAAAATGTCTAATAATATGGGGAGAGCCCATGCCCACACGGTCTAAGACGTCAGACTTTGAATCTGAGTTAGAGATGGTGGAGATTCGAATCCTGTATAAGACCATAGCAGTACTGTCGATAAGTATGATCAGTAGGTCAGATAGGCCTGTAGTCCATGAGGGCGGGCAGTATAAAACTAAAAAGGGCATCTATCTACCACTCTTGTTATTATAAAAGTAAATATGAAACTATAAGCAGAAAATCAACATACGAGATTGAAACTCGTAGCTTGAAAAATCTGATTTATTACAGAATCTGACACACACAAACAAACACACACACACACACACACACACACACACGCGCGCGCGCGCGTTTTAAATCCAAGGCGCTTTTACAACACACCTTATGTACCCATCTCGTTATGACGAAGGATGGAACAAATTTGAGTAAGAAATCCCTAGTATCAAATTTGAGTAAGAAATCCCTAGTATCAAATTTGAGTAAGAAATCCCTAGTATCTAGTATCAAATTTGAGTAAGAAATCCCTAGTATCAAATTTGAGTAAGAAATCCCTAGTATCAAATTTGAGTAAGAAATCCCTAGTATCAAATGCCAGCCATGAAGAGCTAGCTAGTCGTCTGGTGAAACTATTTTTGCTGTCACATATGGACAAGATCTTCTATGATTGTTCAGAAAAGCCCACGAATAGTCATGTTGGACTTTATGTTATTGTTTAAACAGCACATGTGGTTTTAAATTAATTCCGTCAACATATTTTTAAAACCTAGCGGTTAACATTTCAGATAGCTTATATGACGATAGTATTGCAATATAAATTACGACAAGTCCTTATAATTTTATTACTAATTAAATAAACAAGATTTGGAAAAATTACTCAACTAACAGAAATACGCTTCACTGATGTAATAGGAAATTGTATTTTCACAAATATCCGTAAAATAGATTGGTATAAATAATATTTCCACTAAAGCATACATTATTGATACAACCGTTATAAAAATTTATTGTACTTAAATGAGTCTCTAATGTATTGTGGCCTTAAATCGCCTTCTGAATTTGTTAAAGCCTCTTTACTCTCTATTAGCGCTATTTTCCGTCAGAATATAATGAAAGTGTGGTGATACCACTGTATTTGTATCCCAGCTTAAACCAATATCTATATTGTATGTTACTCTACATATCTTTAACAGTGGCAATGGTTGAAACTGAGCAACAGAGTATATTGACGTAAAAGAAACACAATTCATTCAGAATTTAGAGGGATTCAGTAGCAAATCCCAATACAAATAATTACTACCGATGGAGTTTATATTGTAAGGATAAATCTAAATACCACTCACACTTGAATTCACTTAGTTATTTCGCTCCAGGAGTCATCATGTTTTTCCTTAAATTCTCGTTAAGTTTACATAATTTCCAATGCTTTTTCATGCCATTCTTATAAGAAATTAATGACTCTCTACGTGGAAAGCTTTCAAAAAGAGCTATTGTACGACAAAAATGTTGTTTGGACCCGATAATATTTATTTAGTACTACGCTTATTTTTCAAAGGCGTTTTCTTTTCCTTCACTTTAACTCATGATATCTCACCATAGCTCTCCACCCAGATTGATTAAGCAATAATAAGAATAAATTTAGAGCTTTAGGACGTTATATGTTGGTCAAAAGTGGTGTAATGATCTTTTTTTTTAACCTTTTAATCGGCTATTTCTATTATTTTCTTGGTTGAAAAACCGGTAGTCTTGTATTAATTGAACAGTTACTAAATAAACTTAGACTTCAATTCGACAAACATATAAAATTTGGTATTTCCATACATTATTGGTATTCCTAAACTAAAGGTTTTGCTGAGATACATAACATTGATTCCGATTGACGAAAAGTTAATGGCAGTTATGATCTTAATCTATCAATTATTCATTAGGACTATTAAGCAATACACCAAATAAAATCATATCATCAAGTTTCACAAGGCTTAATAAATTCGTAATGTCAAGGAAACCGCTAGGATTGAGGTTACTTCGTCTGTGCACGAAGTTTTACTTAAAGTGTGCGTTCTAGTGTCAAAGCAAAAATATTCCTCGCTTTGTTGGGAAGGATTTTATCGCAGAGAGGACGTCTTAGTGCCGTTGCCTCAAAATAGAACTCAAACGAGCAGAAAAGAGTCTCGTACACTTTCTAAAAAGTGAACAGACACTTAACATTTACAGAGAATGTGTAAAGACAAAAATCAATTGAATGTTAACTGGTTTGAACACTAAGATACATTATGATACATTAAGATGAAGAAGGGGTTTTATTTGTAGGTATTCGTATAGTTTATTTTTATTAATACTACTTAAATTTATATCAGCATATTTTTACAAAGGAAACCGTAAGGTATGTTATAATTATATCATTTGAATTTACAAAACATGTGTGTGATCTTTAAATAACTTAAGAATATTATGTACATGAAAACTGTTACAAATCTTAAGAGCGTTAAATTTAGAAAATTACACACGTTTGTCAGACGTTGCCAACGTAAGAGGTGTGGGGGCTACTTGCCCACAAGCACACATCTTAAGAGGAAGCCAACATGCATGATGTACATCTCCATGCATGATTTAGCCGCTGACCAGTGTAATTAACCCTGAGACCGGCTCAACCCTTAATTAATGCCCCTCTTGTTCCCCTCGCCTTTTAGCCTCCCCCTCCCCGTCCTGTGGTTACATTAACTTTGGTCGCATTAAAAGCCCTTACTTAAAAGCCTTCATTGCCCCGCTCCCCCTCCCCCCCACCGCCCGCGGCCATATGCAATCAAGACTGTTGATGCAGAATTCATGCTCCTCATCACAACTTAATGATATAATGGGTTCCCATCATTGTTGCCCGCATCGACCGTCTCCAAGCCGCTTGCCGTTGCACAAAACGTTCGCGCAAAAACATCGGTTTTCTATTCACCTCCTAAGCTAACAAGAATGTAAGAAAAGGTGTACATAAAAACGTAAAATATGAGTATCATCTTGATGTTTTTTTATGAATAATCCCTAAGCAGTTAAAAAATATGATAACAAAAATTAAGTATTTGACAAATATACAATTTTGTTTTTTACGATAATAAAATAATTTATAAAAGAAGAATCTAGACTTAGTGTATTTATACGAAAAAGGAGTACAGAACAGTAAACACATCCCAGAATGCTAATCCATTTATAATATTTGGTCAATTAAAAAAGCCATGAAATGTCACTCAATGATTTTTTTAGTGATTGCATATGCACCAGCACTAGCTACAGTAAACATAATTAGTATGTCCCGTGAATGCATAGGAGACCTCTACGATAAGTCTAATGTATCGAGACGGTTTACTGAACACAGATGTATTCTGGTACATTTCTTTCTCTTTTACATATCGTTTTCATCTGATAGCCATTCTACTGAGCGCAGTCGGATATTGGAACCGCTGACGTGAAATCTTCACTCGGTAATCTACCGGTGTCTAAATAATTTCCGCCGTCGCATATTAAACAGGGTTCATTAACAGATGGCGTCCTCCAGTCGCCTGACACATAATTAATTCTTGCCGGCCATCGCGGACATAAAAGCGGCGATCGGTGGGCTTGACACGTCTGTGCGGGGAGGGGGTGGCTCACGGACAAACAGGCACTGGCGCTGGTGATGGCACCCGACAATTATCGACATATATATCAATTAGTCCACTAATAGTGTGGTCAAAGGCCACTCACTACAAACACTGTTTGGCCCGGACATCAACTGACCCGATAGTTGGCTAATAACGTCATGTAAAGTCCACCTTTTACGCAAATGCTTTTCGTGATTAGATCCCGTTCCGGGGGACATTTTGACAGCCCTTTACCGAACAGGCAGAATTTCAATTCCAACACGCAGCTACCCCCTACTAAGCATCTACTAACATCCGATTATGTCGGTAAAACATACTCTGACAACACTCTGTGTTGCAAGCGACACCAACACATGAGTTCGAACTAACGCCTGTCCTTGTTGAAAGAGACTCATTTCGTGAAGCGAATGACATCAACTCGTGTTGGAACTGACATCATTAAGTGTCATGTACTGATAGAAATAATTCATCGAGTTCGTTTAGCTCTTCCTTGTTTATTTATTTTCTTCCTATTCCAATTTTTCCTTTCTGTATGTAATTTTCCCCAGCATTTTCTATATAATTTCCAAAAATCGTTGAAAAATGTGTATGAATTTCAAAAACTAAACACATGTTAACAATATGAACTTTGTTAGGAAAAAATATTGTTTTATAAGTTGCATGCCAAGTTTGAAACAAATTATGCATAACGTAATTACTAATACCCACTTTCTAAACCATACCTTTCGATTGTTTTTTAAATTTTTGCCAAAGACATACTGATCTAAATCATTCCACTTGTGCTGGAATTAGCTATTGTAGACTAAACCATACTATTAAATTTCATACAGCTTAAAGTCGCTGGGCTATAGCTGACAAAATAAGTTGCTCTTTTCAGTTTCTTTGAATAAGGCCATCACTGAAAGAAAACTTCCTACGGAACAAAGGAGAAGTTAATTCTCAGTGTTTGGATAGTGTTTGGTTATTAACGCCTAAAACGGGATAATGTTACAGTGAAGTCGTCCCAATTGAGTAAAAACTTAATTTATGAAATTCCACTCGACGTTCCGACAAGAAGCGACCTTCGAGAATGGAAGTTCCCGGGAAGACGCGCGGTAAATAAAAGTATCTGCCGAACATAACGGATGAAGACGACATCATCTTACTGCGATCCCATTTAATTTGCAAACCAAATAAGAGAAGGATGGATGGCGCCCGCGACTATAGCGCTGCACGGCGGCGCGGCGGACGAACAATGCTCCGGGTAATTTACAACCTTTAATTTATCCACACAAATTAAAACGACTCCCGACAATAAATTGTTGACCATCTCATTTAAGTTAATCGTTTTAAACTGAATTGACTCATAAGAAAGTTAATTAAATGAAATTGGCGGCCGTCTAAAAGGCAATTTCAGGGGAATTTTAGAGTTTATGTGAACGGGCCGGATCTTCTTATTCTAATTTACCGAAACGGTTGGCTGCCCTGCCATCAATCCGTTATGTTTCCCTAACTTCGTATCCTGCGATCCTTCTTCCGTGGGTACAATACGCCTATATTCACCTTACGTTACCATATGGTCCACTATCAATACCATTAAAAGTATTAAGAAATCGAACAAATTACTTTTCACTACTATTTTAATTTGATCTAAAACTAACATTGCTGTTTACTAAAATGTGGCTGGATAATTAATTAAATAATAGTTAGAAATCGATTATTTATAAACTAATATCAGAATATATTTTTATGTGTAGGCCTATATCATGATATGTGGCAAAATGATGATGATGATATACGAGCGTATGATTTTGAGAATGAGCTATAATCAAAGAATCCTCAAAGAAAATATTACGTGTTAAAGAATTTGAATTAAATTTCTTCCTAGTTTTGAAACGCACATTGTTATAAAATGGTTATGAATTAAGATTGTACAACTTGTCAGTTATGTTTAAATCTTATCTCAGCTTGACATGTTACATTAATAGGCTGACAGAAAAGCTTCATATGGTCTACAGGAGGAATTGAACTACAGACTCGAAATGTTGAATGATCCTGCACTTCTACAAAGGAAAGTGGAGCTCAACGGTGTAAAATATTCGTCAATTTGGCTGAGCGTTAGTAAAGTCTATTACTCAGGAGAATATCTCGATGTCGAATAAATAACCAATGGTTGAAGATTCATTTCTATATAGGCAACATCGAGTTCCATGATGGCACGTATTCCTTCAACTCAACCAAGCTATTTGTGAATACTATCTCTACCACAGTTAGTTTCTAGAATCTATAAAAACTACGGAAGTTATCGTGTTCATAATTATGTCCCTAGTTGTATACTAGTTAAAACTTTGTATGTCGGCTACCTTGATATAGTACGATAGATCAAAACACACGTAAGAACGAACACTTATGAAAATGGCCAGAGCATTCCAATATAACGTAATCTTTTTTGCGCCATAACGCACAATAAATAATTCTTTATCCAAACTTTGAATGGCCAGCGTCTTGAAACCTTACGAGATAACAAAAAAAGTACAAAAATAAAATTGTATTTTGTAAATCTACTATATTTTTAAAATGTAACGTTTTGAGCCTATGCTGAGGATTAGTTGAGTTTAAAGTTTTTGAATGAATGCGAATCAACGCCCACTTGAAACTTTTTATTGCTTAGGATTGACTAGTGAACTCATCTAAGCGATGTAAAAGTACTGCCTTTGTACAAAGTGTTGTCTATATATTTTAAACATCATGTTAATTATCGTGTTTACAAGCTCGTGTTATATTGCACAGACCCATATATGAATATAAATGTTCGTATTGTGGTGGTTTCGAATACTGGTGGTCATGATCGGAAAAAAGAAAAAGAAAAAACATTTCCCGGAAATTACGTCATGAGGGCGATCGCAATAGGCAGATTTCTAGGAAATCCACATAAAACGATTGTACAATCGAACTTAACCACTAACTTATATTACGATGGGCCCGAGTTGTCTGTGGCTACATCAGAAGCTTTCCTGTATATGTATTGGTAGGACTAATAATTACCGTGATACTGGGTCAACTCTGGCATCAAGACAGAGAGAAAAAGTGCACCACTGCGGCACATTCTGTGGTCGTGATGTAACTCAAAGTTCTGTGGTCGTGATGTAACTCAAAGTACTGCGGCCGTGATGTAACTCAAAGTACTGCGGCCGTGGTGCCAATTAAATTTGGCTACCTCATTAACACTTATTTGCACGTCTCTTCCACCTCGTTTATGTAGCATATTTATATGTTCTATTATTATTCATACTTATTGTCCCATTATTTCCCTTTGTCGCTCCTCTCATCGGTATCTGCACCTAGAGAATGCCACGACGCAAGTAAATTGACAGTTCTGTGGTCGTGATGTAACTCAAAGTTCTGTGGTCGTGATGTAACTCACAGTTCTTTGGTCGTGATGTACTCAAAGTTCTGTGGTCGTGATGTAACTCACTAACTGTGGTCGTGATGTAACTCAAAGTTCTGTGGTCGTGATGTAAAAAAGTGCACCACTGCGGCCGTGGTCGTAACTCAAACTCAAAGTTTCCGTGGTCGTGATGTAACTCACAGTTCTGTGGTCGTGATGTAACTCAAAGTACTGCGGCCGTGATGTAACTCACAGTTCTGTGGTCGTGATGTAACTCAAATTTGGCTACCTCATGTAACTCACACTGTGGTTTGTAACTCAAAGTTCTGTGGTCGTGATTACTGCGTGGTGTACTGCGGCCGTGTTGTAACTTATAGTATGCCAATTAAATTTGGCTACCTCATTAACACTTATTTGCACGTCTCTTCCACCTCGTTTATGTAGCATATTTATATGTTCTATTATTATTCATACTTATTGTCCCATTATTTCCCTTTGTCGCTCCTCTCATCGGTATCTGCACCTAGAGAATGCCACGACGCAAGTAAATTGTACTAGTCCGCCGATCTTAGGGACGTATTTTCTCATACAGGTTTTATTCATACAACATTTAGTTTTCTTAAAAAATGTTATTAAAACGTCGTTTTCTTAAACTATATTAAAATAAATAGAATTCCCTTAAGCCTTAATCATAAAAATATTTTTCTCCCTGGAGCTATTATGTACATACTGTACACGTTTTATCTTCAGCCGTTTTTATTTGTTCTTGATATCACGATTCAGTACGTTTCCTACTTCAAGTGCTGTAATTCTTCAGGGAGCGGTCAAAAAAGCTCGCTTCTACTTTTTTTGTCACTAGGAAACTTGTGTTCTAGGGCTATGAGTTTAAAATAAAAACATATTTCCCAACTAAACATTTATTGCACCCCGTTAAATATTTGATAGCTTCAACTACAACCTTAAAAGTGAGAGAGACACACCGTATCTAAGTGATCCAGAATCAGATTCATTACGAAATTGCAAAAAAAAACAGATAGATTTTTTAACCAATAAAAAATGAAACCACAACGACATTAGTTTGAGTGACAAAGCACTGGCATTATTTGAGACTTACAAATAATATGGATTAGTATAGTTTTTAGTTCTCCATGGTTATTAGTTAAAATAAATTAGGTGTGTTTATGCGTCCACAATATTTTCATGGCTTCGAACCCTAAATTTGGCTAAGAAATTCACACCTGATTCCCTGAAGGTTTCATCAGTCCTAAAGACTCAATAACACATTCCACGCAGAGTAATATAGTCCCTACATATTAACGGACCACGCAAAGACATTAGTTCACTTCACGGGTTGTTATTTTAATAAGGAAAGCGAAATAACTTGAGCGCGGCCGAGCACATATCCCTAACAACGCGCATAAAGAACGACCGGATGTGTCGATGATTTGGGTGAGTTAAGTGGAGGCCTACCGTGACATTAACCCCGTGATTGATGGCGTTTCTTTACCGTGAGTAACAAATTAACAAAAAACCGCCTTAGTTTTGCATCAAATTACGAATAAATTGGTCCGAGGAGCAGAGAAAACTCCACTTAGAAGCAAATTGCTATAAAATAATGATCATTAATGTGTACACTTTTATAAAGCTAATATTAAGATATTCCCTATTGTTCTGATCAATTAATAAACACTATATTGATAGGTTGCAGAATAGCGTGGGAGGGGGGGGCTCAACAATATTTGAGAAGTAAAAGATTAATAATAAGTTTTAATAATAGTAGTTTAATCTCAATTTCAACTCCACACACTGTCAACGGAGATGGAATGACTAAGACATACTTGAGATAAACTACCCTCAATTATTTGTATGGCAAATCTTCCTCGTCCTTTCTCCATACATTAATTAATTTTAATTTTAACTTCAACATGATGCACACGTGACCAACAAAATCGCAGGGCGATAACGAGAAAACCCTACCAATCGATACCAACCTTTTTATGTCGAACTAAGGAAAGAGGAAAATAGTGTTTAATCCAATAATAAAATAAAACCGGGCGCAGCACAACTCTAAAAATAGGTGATCCTGGTGAAATCCTCGGAACACACAAGTCCCGGCGCGGCGAGGACGATCGGGTTAAACGGAACCGGAGTGGATTTAAACGCGACGAATATTAAAACTGTTAACAATAAAGAAACAGAAGTTAATTGAAGCAAAACAAACAGTATTTGTAGAATTCGGGGAGGACTGTGGCCGCTGAGGGGGAGGGGGGCTAGGGGGAGGTGAGGGGTTAAAATAGAATTTGCTTAACCTTGTTTGCGAGGAGACCGACGTCCAATGCCTTATTAGTCTAATCCCGGCCGGGCTAATATTTACAGGCTGCAGTTAGCCTCTATTAACTCGAAAGCGTAGATTTAGGGTTTTTAATTCTGCCGGAGAAACATAAGCCCGGTGCATTTCTTTATTCATCGCTTATGAAGGGCAGGGTGAGGCGGGGCGGGGGATTAGTCTGTTTCATTAGTTTGAGTGGCCCCCTCCCCTCCCGACCCCTGACGGTGTGCCCCCCTCCCACGACCAGATACAGATTTCCGACTTGTACTACAAGGACGGTATCCTTCCCTTCCTACGCTCACCGTCGATAAATGAACTACGCCCGATATTAATCCTGGACCAGTATGTCCTTTTCTGGGAACACCTGAAGCCAATTTGGAAAAGACTTAAACGATTCAATTGAAATCACTTCTTAAACAGTTGTATTTTTTTATACTTTTACAAATGTTATATCCCATTTCATAAAATATTTTTGTAAACTTCTCAATTACCGTGCTGTGTTAATTGCAGTAATACATACCGTAATTCACTTGCACGCGCAATTTAATAATCTCGTTGTACAATGCAAATGTATAATAGTGCCTACATTTTAAAACGTAGAATCCTTTGTCCAGACGGAAGTTTAATATTTTAAACCAAATATTAAAAACTGTTCGTTATAGATACAGGTAAAAACACAAAAATCCACCACAGAATGTTTATTTTTTTTAGTCATGTACAATGTTTGCTTGGGTGAGAGCACAAAAAACTTCCCATTGGACTCAACATAAAATACACAAGGCAACCACAAGTAATTCACTGTAATATTGTCACCCAATTACTTGTAGCAATAGACGTTTCCCTCCACATGCTGAGCAAACTCGTCCGTTACTCCTGAATGAGAACTGGGCGGACTACAACTGAAGTGAGTGAGTTCACTGTAATATTGTCACCCAATTACTTGTAGCAATAGACGTTTCCCTCCACACGCTGAGCAAACTCGTCCGTTACTCCTGAATGAGAACTGGGCGGACTACAACTGAAGTGAGTGAGTTCACTGTAATATTGTCACCCAATTACTTGTAGCAATAGACGTTTCCCTCCACACGCAGAGCAAACTCGTCCGTTACTCCTGAATGAGAACTGGGCGGACTACAACTGAAGTGAGTGAGTTCACTGTAATATTGTCACCCAATTACTTGTAGCAATAGACGTTTCCCTCCACACGCTGAGCAAACTCGTCCGTTACTCCTGAATGAGAACTGGGCGGACTACAACTGAAGTGAGTGAGTTCACTGTAATATTGTCACCCAATTACTTGTAGCAATAGACGTTTCCCTCCACATGCTGAGCAAACTCGTCCGTTACTCCTGAATGAGAACTGGGCGGACTACAACTGAAGTGAGTGAGTTCACTGTAATATTGTCACCCAATTACTTGTAGCAATAGACGTTTCCCTCCACATGCTGAGCAAACTCGTCCGTTACTCCTGAATGAGAACTGGGCGGACTACAACTGAAGTGAGTGAGTTCACTGTAATATTGTCACCCAATTACTTGTAGCAATAGACGTTTCCCTCCACATGCTGAGCAAACTCGTCCGTTACTCCTGAATGAGAACTGGGCGGACTACAACTGAAGTGAGTGAGTTCACTGTAATATTGTCACCCAATTACTTGTAGCAATAGACGTTTCCCTCCACATGCTGAGCAAACTCGTCCGTTACTCCTGAATGAGAACTGGGCGGACTACAACTGAAGTGAGTGAGTTCACTGTAATATTGTCACCCAATTACTTGTAGCAATAGACGTTTCCCTCCACACGCTGAGCAAACTCGTCCGTTACTCCTGGGCGGACTACAACTGAAGTGAGTGAGTTGACATCGCATTAGTCTGTTTACAACGCCCGGCCGGCAGTTCTGGAAACTGGAAAGTGCCACAATAGCTTCTCAATAGCCGGCAGTAAGGAACCGCGGACCGGCTTGTTATATTTACGTAGTGAACACATCATTACGTCCGGGCGAGCTGTACAATAGCCTGGCTCACTCACAATACAGCCCGCTGTTCACGTATGGCTAGCGAGTCGGCCGTACTGTTTGTTTGCTCGGCCCCCAATTACAGTATAAGACGCGGAGTTGTATGGCCGTCTGTATTATGCACGCCTTACATGCCCTTTGACCCCGCCAACCGTTTAATTATGTAATTTCTTTCGGTCGATTCGCCCCAGGCCGCTACGCCTAATTGTTTCTCCGGCGAAAACCGCTTTGATGTGGAACTCGGAGGGTAGCTGGCTGACCAGTGCCGGCCCCGGCGAGCCACCCCGGGGGACGTCCTGCAGGCAGCGACACTACCTATCAATAAATACCACGGCGGGAAAGCAATAATTCAATTTTACCTCAACAATTTATAAAGATTTTTATTTATGTAACAATATTCAGTGCTACAAACGGCAAGTGCGCAAACCTACCTTGCAATTGATCAACATCTACTCTATGGCAAACACAAAACTGAAACTCCGGTTTTATTGTTGCGAAAGCATTGTTTGTTTCGAGATTCACAGAAATTGTTATCTCTAATCAATTTGGTTGATGAACCGCAATGAAAACCAGTTTTCAATAATAGTATTTGTACGAACTGAAGGCGCGCCTTATTTATTCAATACACTATAAAATGCATTCCTTCCATACACGTAAAACTAATAGCTAATGATTTAACTTCATCAGTTTGACAATGTACGATGTTCGAATTGAACAACAAAACTAGCATTTCAGTATGCAACCTTTTCAATATATTTATCGCCTGAAATGTGTGCTCATTTAAGGATACATGCGAAATACACTCGGTTGAATGAAAGCCCATATAAATGCTACTGGAGTTTGCCAACTAAACAGTATCAAAGTTGAGAAACCAAAAGTTCCACGCGACAAAATTTGAAACACAGTGTTCTAATTGAATAAATACTCCAGATTAATGTGTTTGATAGACAGGCGATGGATAAACAACAAAACGTCGAATTGAAGAGTTTGGGTTTCAAACAAATTGTTGGCGGCTCGGTCCAACGTCCTTGTCGCCCATTGTGCTGGGGGGGGGGAGGGGTGTGTGGAGTACACTACAACTTCAGTCGGCAGTTATTTCACCTGAACAGTTTTCCAGTTAGCGAACCACACGTAGTACCTATCTCAGGCGGGGCGCCGCGCGAGCCCCGCAAAGGGTGGTCCATTTAAAAGTTGGGCCTCCGACTTGGGAGTTAAATCGATCGGACGGAAATCCCGCGATTGAACCGAGTGTAACTAATTTCAGAGGTCGGTCAAGGCACCGGTTAATTGGGTACAAAGGGCTCTCAAAGGCTCCCGGGGTACACCGGCGCGGCCGCCTCGACTCTCCCGTATTTTTATAATTGAAAAGAGAAACTAATTACGTAGGTACGGCCGGCCCCGGGCTCCTAACTAACTTATCAAACCCGATACGACTGCGGCACTGTGACAGGTGCTATCGACTGATGAAATGAAGGCTGTAACGCGAGACCGTACAGCTTGGATTATTTTCGG
This sequence comes from Homalodisca vitripennis, assembly GCF_021130785.1. Taxonomy (NCBI): domain Eukaryota; kingdom Metazoa; phylum Arthropoda; class Insecta; order Hemiptera; family Cicadellidae; genus Homalodisca; species Homalodisca vitripennis. The sequence goes on from NC_060212.1 coordinate 155,517,600, forward strand.
CCCCTCGAAAATTGGATAACCCGTCCTGTTTCTGTGTTTATATTGTTGTTTTTTCACCGATACGTGTCCATTTTTTGTCGACTTTTCCCCCCGACAGACTGATTGGTCCGTATCGGATATGCAGTTTGAAATGAGGGCGTTTTTGTACGACCGGTTAATTAGCAGTAATCCACTCGGCTCTCTGTCATATTCCTTAACTGACTTTGGCCAAAAAATGGAAAACGTCAAATTAGTCGGGATCACGAGTGTCATCCCTGCAGCACTAATAGCGTTATTCGTTCTTTATCTAATTGAGACAATTCCATCCGTGTCGTCTTGTTGTCCAATTTGTCAACGCAATTCAATTTCGCTGGGAAAAATACCGATCGTGCCCTGTGCAGCCTTTGGTGACGTATTTTTGTAACATATAAAACAACAATACTACATTGAAAACAGTTGTATCCTCTAACAGACAAACCGCAACCACAGAGTGTCCTGGAACTTCCTTAAGGAAAGATTCACATGGAATTATGAAGGATAACGGGTCAATTGCTAGGGTACCGAGTATTTATGGTACGAGCAATGTTTTTGTTGCCTTATACGACCACTGTCACGAATGTGCACATCATTTGCCGTGTTTTGCTGGACACGATTCCATGTAACGGGAAAGGAGAGGCTGGACAGTTGCTCAAACACCCCAAGACGAAGACGTGGCCTGAGCCCGAGGTACCTGTGCCAGTCACTATCATCATACATTGGTTCCGCACACGGCCTGCACGCACATCTCCTTATAATAATGGGCTGCAACACTCCCACATCACAACATATCATCATCCAGCATCATGCCCACATTCCGCCACAGCGCACCTTTTGTCTAGATCCCCCCCCCCCCAGAGCTCGTCTCTCCATTTCGGTGTCCACTTATTCCGGAATAGTTGAAACATCATTTAGCCCACTTTTACGAGAGATTGATCCTCACATTCGTGCCAGCGATCTTGTCAAGTAAACAACCTAAAATTTATGCGATCCAGAATTTTCGAAAATACGTATCTTTAAAAGACTACCAACTTTGTAAAATCATATAAAATATTCAGGTGTATGTTATGAATAAATACCACAGGCCACGGAAAAGTGTTTTTGCTCCGTCATCAATATTTAAAAGCTGAATATAAATAAAAGGCTGGACTTAATACAATGACAGTATAGTACCTCATATTGTTACTGGTTGTTTAATGCATTTACACCTGAGATATATAACTTCACACTCGCATAGAAAATTAGTTTATTGTGATAAAACTAGTATCACAACTAGTAACTGATATCTCTATTGTCTCGTACTATTGTATTTAAATAGTTCGGATGCCATTTCAAACTATAGTTTGTTCAAACACATATTAACAACATATATAAAAAATTACTTCACAACATCAATGATTTCAGGTCTGCCAGTAAAGAAGTGCATTATGATTTTAATTTTGCATTTCAATTCAAAACTTTAATAACTCAGTATTATATCGGAAACGTTAAAATAATCCTTTACATAAAGTTCACAACAATTTTACTACTGTGATGAATTTAAAATAGCACTCACTAATTGAGGACTTATGTGATATTTAGATTATTTCCATCTCTAGGGTTTTTGAATACGATTATTTAAAATAAAAACGTTTACAAACTATAATAAACATTTCTGGAGATTATCTATTACATTTTTTACAATAGCTACAAGCTAACAAAACACAGGGACTCAGTAAAAAATACTAATAATCAAATAAAATAGAAATGTTTTGAAATCGTTGTTTTTGTTAATATTTTTAACGAGAGCGACATTGGGTTGCAATAATAGGCCTATTTATAACGCTCATAATAATTAAATGTTAACCTTTTATTTTCGAGAAAACCACTTAAGTAAACAGGGATACGTACTGCAACAAAAGTGTCATTGTCAGCGTTTATAAATAAACATACAAACTGATTATAAAAACACCTATTACAGTACAATGCAAAGAAACACATCACGTTACAAATTAGAACCTATGAAACATTAGACAAATAAAAATATAATAAAATAGTTTTTATAACACATCGTGTTAAGTGAGTTTAATTATCTTCAACTCAAGATGTGAAAAATAACTGTCATGGGATTTTTATACATTATGTACAATTTATAAAAAGAAGAAAAATAAAAATGTAAAATAGTTTTTAAGTATATCCACATACGTGCGATGCAAAGTTTAAGTATTATAAATCTAAATTCCTCCTCATTCAAAATTATATTGAGTAAAAACGAGTGAAATTATTTACTCTTCAAAATCTTTTTGAGGCCTTCCTTGAGGTTTGCTAGTGGCTTGTTTTCTCTTTTACAGCTGCTGCAAGTGTTCCTGGTAAAGGTACTTCCTGCTGCAGCCGTGAGTTTGTATGTATGATTCAAAATAAATACCTTGATTTTAAAACTTTGCCGCTTCTGCCCACATACTTCCATTAGATGTCCATATTCGAAAAAAATTGCCATACTTTCTTCGGGAAGCTTGCTTGAACATTATTCTAACTTTAAAACTTCATCTATTTCGTGATAAATGCATTTCTTCGATATCTGTTTTTTTAATTAAAATTTTCGCAAAGTAGGAATAATTGATTAAAATGTCAGAACAAAAAAAAATGTAATTATTGAAGCCACAACTGGAACAGATGAATTCTATGTCGAACTGTAAAGGCATGATGGCACAAATATTCAATACAAAAAATTATATTTTATGTTTTTTTAGAGCTATCTCAAAGTTTAATTGTACCAAACCTGAACCGCACGTGTAGATTTTTTATCTTTACAATCAAACATTCTCATGATAAATTTACTCTATAACACGTGTAAACTATTCGTGCTATACCTTTGTCTTCAACAAACCCCGAACTTTGAACAGTTGACTTGCAGTTGTGAGTGCTGCTACATCACTCAGGGACTAAATAAAGTTATGTGGCCACATCGGTGACAAGAAGGCCACAACGTGGCGTACTTTTGTCGTCAAGGTTGGCGACGACGACGACACAATGTGCAAGGGCGAAAGCATTTACGCAAGTTGGATTAGTTTAGCGCAATTTCCGCAACGTAATGAGAGATGCTATCGCGACTTGCAGCAAGCTGCTATATCGCTCTGGTGCCCTGATACTGCCACTTGATTGACTAGTGTTTTGTCACATTAAACAACCTCACAATGAATGATACTGGGAATTTTTATAACAACCATTTTTCCCCATACATTTTTGTCAGGAATAAATCTGTTCACCCTCATCAATCTTACTGATTAAGTCAAATATTCCGTACAGGAATAACTTAGTCATCGGCTGAGTTCAAGAGGGCGACCGTGGCTCGAACATACAAATAATGTGTTATAAACATATTTAAGATAGTATATAATGTCAACTTCTTTAAGCTGTAACTAAGCCAAAGTGATAAACAAGGGAGGCAGTTCAATAGCTGATTTAATACATATAAATAGTAAGCAACAATTTAATTACAACACAAAAATTAATGATAACTAGAAGTTATATAACATCGCATATTTGAAATTATATTAATTTTTAATTTATTTAGCGTGTAACAATTTACTGATGTCGAATTTGTTATAAATAAATGAAACTAATAAAAAAAAATTATTCTTGATTATTATGGTAAATTAACATTATTTTTTAATGACATTCGCTTCAAAGCCTCGGAAAACTAATAGCATTAAATTAAAACATTACATTAAAAAGAAGAAAGAAAATAACTCCCAAAATCCACGTTAAAACTATTTTTGTTAATATTGTATTTGGAAGTCTAGACCCCGATTAATTAATTCTAACCAAGAACCATTTGTGTTAGAAAAGAAGCATTTTAAAAAGACGTACCAACGGATCTGATAAATATTGTTTGACATTATTATTTTTCTTAAAAAAAATCCTTGCATTGACTTCTCAAACGTAAGTAACTGGTCCTAAAATAATAAATTAATACTCAAACCGAATATATTTGAGTTGTGGTGTTCACCTAGATTCTGAACTCTGCTCCATTCTCCCTGATCTATGTGAATGAAATAAGTACATAATTCAGTAAGGAAATCTGTTGCAGAACGCTAATGGCAGATTAAAGAAAACAAAAAAAGAACCTTACAAATCCTCAACTAGGAATTAATTGCTTACAGTTCATAAAAAATTACCTTAGAATATAAGGAAAAAAACTTAAAAATACCTTCTCTTTATTCAAATGACCTGTGTGCTAAGTCATTATAAAAGAATACGTTTAAGACGAAGTACCTAATTCCAGGGAATTCTCTGTGATTGAGAGTTAACTTAAAGTAATGAAAAGATTGTGTTTAAACTATCATCAGGTGTTTGCCTTAAAAACGTTATTCACATATTTCCCAATTGAAGTACTGACAAACGTATACTATGAAAGTTTAAGCTAATATTATATCCTCATTTCTTATATGAAGTATTATCTCAGCCAAGATGTTGCTCAGATGTTGGAATTAGGTACACAAATATTGTACATACAATAGGAAATATTCATTCCTTTCTATTCGTGTATGTTGATGGTATTGTATAATTGTGTAGGAAATAACGACTGCAATGCGTAATGTATTACGAACGCTCACAAGATGCAATATGATTTGAAGTCAACTGACTCTCAGTCTGGAGTCGCTGGAAGGATCTGCACAAGTCCCACATTACTCCCGATTATGGCTGTTGGTTTTTCCTGGACCTCGACATTTGTACTGTACAAGTATAAAATATCGCCCGTTCAATTACTCGCTCGTATATCTCGTCGCGGAGCGGCGGCGGCGTTCGTCGGAAACAAATTGTCTTGACAAACAGCCGGTCGTAATAACAGATGACATAAATAACAGAGTGCAACAACTAGCAGACAATAGGACATAACATAGCAGTAGGTCAGCCGGGTGTCCAGATTGCGGCCTTGGCCGAAGGCCTGAGGCCACAGATGGCCGGCCGTCCCGGTGAACCGCGTTACAAAATTGTGCGAACACTGGAGTCAATGTGTTAAATATATCACTGAGATATCGGTAAACTATTATTATTACAGCATCTCAAACTTGACTCGTACATTGGACAAAAAATTCAAAGGCAATTTTACACAGAAAAGTTATTCCATGGTTGGCAAAATGGATCGCACTCGAAAAATGTTATTTATAAACTTTCATGTACCCTTTGCTCCCATAGAATATATACGCACACTTCAATACATTGAAGATAAAAATATTCATTTGCCATCGTTTTGACATAACATAATTATAATACTTTAAAAACGAGTTTTAAAACACTGTTCGAAACATACAAACATTTTTTTTATTTATTCAAATTCGACGACTAAGAATATCAATAAAAATTAACCTAAAATACTGTCAACAGAACTGGCTCACCAACTCAGTTCTAAAACTAATACAACTAAATCGCCTCAGATAAATTTAATTACTCTTTGATTTACAGCAGCCCTTCAAATTTAAATCGTGTATTATTATTATGTTTTTTTTTTTACTTTTGATTTTTATATTTTTATTTATTTATGACTTGTAAAAGGTGTAGATTTAACAAAAAAAAAATTAAATTAAATAAATTGTAAAGATATATGTATATATATATATATATATATATATATATATATAATTTCAATAAACGTTGAATCGCAAAAAGTACTTGCTCCGCCGGTTATACAAATTTAATAAATGTATATATATATATATATATATATATATATATATATATATATCTTTACACCGTGTGTACATACACGTTTCTCGGTATATATGTATGTATGTAAATATGATTGTATAAGCGGCAATAGCCTGATTTAATTTTCAATATAGATTGAATCACAAAAAAAAAAAATTAAAATAGATTGACTCTACCTGGAGTCTCTCATATATATAAATCTTTTTCACATTATCTAAATGTTGTATTTTTGGATCGCTTAACAATCATCTGAAATACTACAAATAAAAACTAACAAGTAAATCTAAACAACGGCAAGATCGAGAAAAAAACTTTACTGTACAATAGCACGTTATGTTTAAATTAGTGATAATAATTAATGACAAGGAATTATTTAAAGGGCCATTGGTCGTACGTTTTAATCACCCTCCGTAGCCAACTCCATGATCGTTTATGCGGAGTGAAATTAAGCCGTTACCGCTCCATCTGCCGCCTACAATCATTAACCCAAATAACGACCCGATGTTTTTCAATCCAAAACTATTCATGCTGAATATAAAACTGCCAGCTAGCAGTTAACGACACCTGTGATCTATGGCAGACACGGAGCTAACCATTCATAAAAACATTTAGATATCTACCTCGGAGTTAGCGGCCATTGTTACGGTCTAAATGTTGGCTTTCGTCTCAAGTGTTTCGTTGAAAATAGTAAAACACACGAGACACGTCTGAATTTCACTGTCGTATGTCCAGCTAGTTATGTCCACTAGTACTGAAACACCATTATATCTGTTTAAAGAATTTAACCAGTAAAACTATAACTCAGCATATTTTATTAGCATATAAAAAGGTATTTTTTGCAACTTTTTCCCCTCTTTTTTAAAATAGGGTATTTTGAGGTAGATCTCAAAATTTCTTGTGGAAGTCCCCATCAAGTGACACCTCGTTTTAAATGTAGTGGTAAAAGATTTGGAATGGTGAAAATTGAAGGTCCCTGTCTTATGCCATAAAGGTATGTTAACTGGTTTTATTAGGCGAAAGTGTGGAAACAAAAAAATAGATTTCCATACCCTATTAAGAAATGCAAAGTATGGTTTCACTAGCTAAAGCGGCTAATATAAGGGCGTGTCCATACTTTCGACTGACCCTGTATATCATATACACGTTATTTCGGTTACACAGATACGTTTGAAATAATCAAATGAAACTAAATGTTATTTTAAATGTACCTTTGACCTGTTCTACATTTAACTTAACTTAATTTGACTTTTAAAATTGCCTATTTTCTGTTGTACAAGTACTTAATTTGGATGAATATTAATAAGTTAAGTTCAATTGGATCTCTTTAAATTATTTGATAAATGTGTGAGTATAACAATAAAACTTGACTTAGATTCATCCAATTTAAGTATTTGTACGACAGAAAAAAACCTAATAAATAAATCAAATTAGAGTAAAGTTAAACTAACTGGTCAAAGATTTTATTTTATTATTTCAAATGTAAACTAACTAACTGAAATGAATTTTTACTTATAATATGTTTCTTATTTTATATTTAAAACATTATCAATGAAATATTTTATTTCGCTGTTTCATTGTTTTGAAATGTGTAAGGTACGTTAATGTGCAGGTAGAACAATATACTCAAGTGGAACTGATCACTTATGCAGGTGTTTGCAATAAAAGACACCCTAAACAACAGAAAAACATTTTTATGAAATCAATCCGATTATCCAATTGTTTAACAAAAAGACGCGGAATCACCTCTCGGCATTAATCACACAGCCTTGACACAACAATTACCACGCGGGTGATGTAAGTACCGCCTGTAATATACTGCCAATTACCTTCAATCGGCCGCGCCAAACGTTATTTATAATTATGAATAATGCGCCAATTATAGCCCAAGTTATTTCCTCCCAATCCAATCACCGGTTGTTTCTCCGCTCTTTCCCAGCTCGCGGATCATTTTTTCCTTTAATTGTTTTTGTTTCGAGTTCGCCCAACACTTTTTGTTGTTTCTGAAGTTCGCTTTATTAATTAGTTTTCAATAACGAACCTAGTTATTCCGGAATAATTAAAATGTTCTCTCTGAAAAATGTGTAAGCCACGTTCCTGTGCAGCCACTATCACATGACTGAAAACTCTTGCTTGTTTTTTCATGTTCTGCACAAATGCTTCTAACTTAATAAAATTGTTTATAATATATAATGTACGTAAAACACGAGTTATAAGTGTATTGTGTGAGTTAAAAGTACCTTCCTGCTACACCTGCACGGGTTTTAATGTGGCGAGTTCGCTTTTTGGTTGGGTTTTTTTAATGTCCAGAGTCACACCCTTTTAAGATGACTCCGCTGAAGAGAGAAGTTTTCTATCACAACTTCAAGAGGAATTATTAGGAAATTGGTGGTTCTCAGATAATTTTACAGCTGATGGAAAAATGGCACAAACTATGAATTGTGTTTATAGTATGTATTAAAAGTCAATTACGATTTTTTTTAATGCATTATACATAAGAAATTACATTTTTATTAACATGTCACTTTCGAAAATAATAAGTTTGAAATGAAATACCGTGTTTCTTCAGGTTTGCCTTCAACATGTTTTAAATCACTACATACCATACATTAAATGTCAAAAATTCATATTTTTCTTCTAAATCTCAAAGGCCTGTGACTTAGAGGTTGCTGTATAAATTACGAATAACGAGATTGTATACACGCGTGTGGTATGCGGGTGGAACGAAGTAGCCGACACTGACGACTAAGATGGCAGCACTGAATAGTTCCGATAATTACACAACTCGGCGTTCTTCACGTTGATGGAAGTAATACAACTACTCAATAAATGTTGGTAACACTGTAGACACTCTGTGCTGGAACTCGAACCCGGCCTCCAACAACGTGTATCGCTTTGGTACTGACTATATTGTAACAACACTCAATTTGCGCCCCCACCCGCCTCATTCTGACCTCCCACATCCTGATAACACTTCCGAGCCATCGGAGGGGGTCCGGTGAAGAACGTGCCTGTGGTTAGGAAACAATAAACAGATTGACACCGCAAGACGGGGGTGAGTGGGGGGGCGAGGGGGGAGGTAATAGGAAACAGAACACGTCCGCTTAACCCGCGCAACCGGCCCAATGAAGAAAAGTGGTGTTTTCCCTGGAAAAAGGATTGGCCGGGGGAGAAGTTTTTCATTCGACTAATTCCCGTTTCTTTCCCTAAGTGATTACCACTTTAAAAGGCTCTGGTAATCTCGGCGCGTCGATACCATTGCCCGATTGAGTCGGGCCGGGCCGGTCCATTTAAGTAATTATTTCAGGGTAACACCGCGTCGACACCCAGCTACATCTCAGATTGTGTTGTCAGTGTCGTCAGTGTCTTCGCCCACCCCTCTCACTTTCACCACTGCGTAGCGTAGTGTTCACCTACATAAATATGACGTCACATTGCGCTCAGCGGCATTCCTATCATTAGGAACGATGCACTTTTTCGTAATTTTGTGATAAGTAAATAATAGCAATCTCTATTGCCTAGCGACAATTATTAACTATATTAAATGCTTCAACAGAGTAAATTAAGGAAATACGTCGTGTAAATGGTGTTTTTATACAAAAACATAAAAACGTATAATTCTTTGTTTTCAAAAATTTAAAGAACCTTCATCCCTCATCATGAACTCAAAAACAGAATGAACCGCCCTTGAATAAATACGATAAATAACCAGGGTCAGTTTTAAAGATAATTAATTGGGTACACTACTTAACGTTTTCTATTGGACTTTTTTAAACAAACTCCGTAGTTATGTTTAGTGTGGTATGCGAAATTCGGATATTCTGACTGACATTCGCATTAGATCTAGTTTCCAACGTCCAATTGAACCGCTTCACCTCACAATGAATGGATTTTTTATTCTATAAGGAACAGTCAGCACTGTTAGATCCTGAGATGATGAACCTGGAAATCTCCACAACGCTCCTTGTCATAGGGGTTATAACGGACAACGGGACAAGGACTAACAGTAGCCTATAAATCATTCTTACAAGTAGACTGGCACGCTTGTTTCCCCGTGTCACGCATTACAATGTTCGTTAAACATTACAAAGTTAGTAAAAAGTAATTTATTTATTTCGGAATCACGTAAACATTTATGTTATAGACAGAGGTTTAATTGTTGAAGGTTTCAAATTTATTTTTGTACTTGCGATAAAATTACAAGCGTTGCTGATCAACGGTTATTTGAATAAAATATAACCGTAACACTAAAATTGTAATCGTATTTTACAACGGAAATGATGGTTTAGTAGCAATGTGTACACGTCTTAAGGTGACCGCAACTGAAAAGTAAGGTTCATATAATAAGCAAATAAAAAATTGACTTTTTCATTTTCCAAACGGTTTACATGCACATTAGTATCTCGATTAACCCAGTTAATCCGGAATTATGTACAAAATCGTCTATTACATATACACAATCACATAAAGCAGTATTACCTTATCGCAATAATAAACTACTCATAATTTAGCGTTCGTTAACGTTTTTACCAAAAAATCTATTCGGTTAATCCGACAATCGGTTAATCTTTTTCCGGTTAATCGAGATTTAGCGTTTTTATACGATACAAACAAGAGGATTATTATTATATTTACTAATATACTTACCACTATAAAAATGCTATTGCTATGTTTTTAACTGCTCATATTAAATCGTCTCTTTACAATGTATCACGCAACGCTGCGTTTAGACAACAGTTTCCTGAAAGAACCATTATCACTGCTTGTTGACGCTGACTTACCGACATACGTGTAAAGGATACGCATTAATATTCATTCGCGATATGTTAATACTCGCGCCTATCTACAGATTACATAAAACCATTTCTTTGTATTCCATTTCCTAACCGCTTCAAATTATGATAGTCTCCGTATTATTATGCATTAAGAATTACTTAAACGTCACTTATTTAAAAGTCTTTTGGGATTTAAGTTAATTACCTGACATGAATTATGTATAAGAGATGAATTAAGTATAATTGAGCCGCGATTGTGGAGATAGCGGCGGCCTCCGTGACTGGTTAAGACAAATATGAATTTAAATAGCCGTTTTCCATTAATTTCACCAAGGAGGAGGGTAAGGAGGGACTAATGGCGGGAAAAATGACTCTTCACACATACTTGTCCGAGTGATGGTGAAAGTAGGCTTCTGATATTTTGCATTACAGTAAACACTTTGTTTTCTCATATAATTTTTGACGAAATTAATATGATTTACTTTCGAAAAGGTTGTCCGTGGTAGCGTATAATTTATAGATAAAAACTATTTATTAAAAAAATATTTAGCGTTCAGTTCTTTTGACGATGTTAATTTGGAGAAATTGCTTTACTGCTATTGCAGGAATATATCCAGTACGTTACTTTATGTAATAAATAGTTCTGATGTAGCCTTTACCAACTTGGCTTCTTAAAAATTAAATTTAGTTACGAAATTCCACTTAAGTATCATAAACCACTTTTCTTTGTCTGAATTGAATTAGGAACGATGAATTCTAAATAGTTTCATGCTTCCCGACTATCTAGTTTTCTTAGGTAAATTTTTGAATTCTAAAAAATTAAACAATATTTCAGAATTCTACACCACAAACTAAATACCTATTAATGTTCTTATTTCAGATCAACAGGCGTCCCAGTCATGTATGCATAAAGCGAATAGAGTAGAATGAAAATACATGACCAGCGTAGTTTTGTGATATACATACAAAATATTTGAATTTTGTAAGCAATCTATCAGAATAATAATTGCTATATGGTAAACTAAAAGTTTTCCATCAATATAGTTAAAAATATATATATATATATATTTAAAATTTACAGCCAACTACAAAGAACAACTACTAAAACTGCTATATTGGGTAAAATAATTTTAAAAATTATAATTTAAAAATGTATAATGCAGAATCAGCGCCTTACAAAGAAACCAAATAAGACAATTAAATGACATTTATAGAGATCCTCCACAACTTCATGTTGGTAACTAATATTTTTGGATGACAACACCGTCGTCGGTTCAGTGTAAACGTACAAAACTATAATTTACTATTTATTTTGGCCACGACGCTTTATGTCTCTACATCTTAGAATCAACCTTATATTGTTTGTCTAAATGTGCCTTAACCAGAGGACGAGACATACATGAATATGAGACAAGAGGCAGAGATAACTACCGTTCGGGAATGCACAGAACGGTGGTTTATGAACATTTGCCTTCGCAGGCAGGTGTTCATTTTATAAACAGATTGCCGAACAACAGAACAAAATTTAAAATGCCTCAACGCCCAAGGTGTTAAAAACTCATATCAAACTCTGCCTGGCGTCAAACGCTTTCTACAGTGTTGATGAGTTTCTGGCATTCAACTGGGAGACCACGCGATGAGGAAACTGACTCCAGCGCCGAAAGTGGGCGTAATTGGCATGGAATGAATGGGGAGTGAATGTTTGAATGTTGTAAGTTTAAATGTGGCCTTGATGTGGGATGAATGAAAAAAATCAGGTATGAAAATTTATGTTTGCTATGCAATACATATTGTTAACTGCAATTAAACGATTTGATTTGATTTTGAGGAGTGGGGCCATATGGCAAGTAAGTCTTTAGCTGTTGTCACAATATTGTGCTATATCTATAGTCCGTTGCCATTTCATTTGAGTTTTCTTAGAAGTCCCGAAATAAGAGCCATTTTGACCAAAACTCTGGATGAAAGTTAAGTGATGTTTAAGGGTCGGAGTGGCTCACCTGGGTTTCAGTCACGACTCCGCCGCGGCCGGCCCACCTTGCCCTTGCGTACTCCGGTGCCAGGACCCGCCGCTACTGCCGAGCCCTTGAGTAGCTTGTGCCAGTCCTGCTCACACACCAGGCTGCCCGCCAGCAGGTAGTAGCGGTCTCCCTGTACCAGCTGGGCCCCGCACTTGCTGCAGGCGAAACACTTGAGGTGGAACACGTGGTGAGGCGGCCCCGAGCCTCCACCCCCGCCGCCGCCCCCGGCGGCCCCCGCGCGCATCACGAACTCGCTGGCTGGGATGGTGTGACCACACGCGGAGCACGCTCCGGAGTTGCCGAACAGCCTGTAACAACAGAAAACACAACATTAACAGATGCTCTGGGGATTCTGTGTACATTACCCAGGTAATACTGAGGACTGTCACTAACGGGTATTACAACATTACAACTGGAAACAATCTGCAGCCTTGTATCTTCTGACAAAAGGATCAGATTCATTTTGTAAGTCCATCCTTCAGTTTGTATGCAGCAACACATAACTTGTGGGTCATAGAACAATAGTCAAATTTAAATAGCGCCCAAGATCAAGATAACCGAAAGATTTTCAGTTGCTTCCAATTTGGCCACTGTGTATCTTGTATTAACCCGTACAGTGGCGTAGTGTAGCGGGTACAACGGTTATCGCAAGATAACCGGATCAAGCACCGTCAAGCGTGGCAGCTGCTTGGATGGGTGACCGCTGAGCGATCCTGTCCTTGCAAGCAGCCCGCCTGCTCGGCCATTGGTGGTGGTTCGGAAGTCACCTTTAAGCCGTTGGTCTCCAGGTTAAGTGTTAGAGAGAGCTTCTTAGCCCTAACTTCGGCTGGTAAAATAAGACATCTTTACTTCTTTTACAGTGGTTCGATGACAAATTCCTAGCAGCCACTTAAGTGTCGAATTGCCCGAAACAGAGAATGCCGGTAGAGACTTCCCAAGTGAACTTCCCAATAAATAGATACGAATCGCCCAGTGACCTACAAACCACGATTAAATTTAACTAGCCCAAGTACTAAAAAGAAAGTAAGAAACAAATCTACTTAACATGGATGGCTTCGAACACGTAATAGACAGTACAGTTGGTAATTCAACTACAGTATTACAAAATCACTAACATCTAAAATATACCTATTTGTAATATTCACAGCATGTTCAAACTAGTTCTTCCACTATTATATAAAATAGTAGTTTATCAATTCAATAAACCAATATTGGCACTGTAACTTGACATGACTATACGGCGAGCGCCCGTCACGAATGGTAATAGTTTTGGCCGCACGCCTACGTACTGTTCCCCAGTCTGGTTTATATAACCTCTCTGCGGCGATAGTGGAGCGCAACTCAAGGCTAAGTAAGGTCTCAATAACAAGGCAAGCAGCAATGCAGAATAAACGTAAATCGGCATTCCTTAATATTAAAACTTAAAATTCGCCACAATTCAAAAGCATTTACACGTTCCCCGGATGTCGAGTACTTATTTAGATCAAACTTGAAATCTAAGTATTTTAAGTTAAAAAAGCTCAATTATCCTTCTCTAATGATTGAAATTCACTAAGTTTCAGCTTCGCTAAAATAATGATTTGGTGGATATACCAGATACAACCATGATATATATATATATATATATATATATATATATATATATATATATATATATATATATATATATATATATATATATATATAGTCTTGCAGTTTAGTACCAACAATCTTGGTTGAATTGGAAGACCTGCTTCTAGGGCTACATCTACATATCAGCACTGAATTGCAGTGATGATTCCATATATTTTGTTAGAAAGCACGCAATATTCATTAACTCCACGGTGAGAAATCACAATACTGGAACACGCTTAAAACTTCACCAGGAATTATCCATGCATAATTCACGACCGGTTTCGTTAAGGCAAATTCTGAAGATTGGGGAACGGTGGAAGTTATTAAATTTACCAAAAACTGAGTTTTTATGTAAGGAATTTGTTGTTATAAAAATAATAAGTTCTTCAAGCTTACTAACTCGATTCTAAAATGGCAATCATCAAAATCAAAACACCCGTCTATGTTTATATTTAGGAAAAATTCCTCTCCAAATAAAACTTTAAAACACCATATGACCTTACTCCTCACTGTTCATCCGTAAGGCTGTTTATACCAATTATGAAGCTAACGCTTAGTAAAATTTACTAGGTATCCTTCCGTGTCCACAGCTTGATTTTGATTTTCGTGTTCCAACCTTGAGGGTTTGAAAAAGTTATTTTCCTTAAAAAGTGTGTATTGGTTCTATTTATAGCACACAATATTTATTGTTGTCGTTGTTTTGTTACTCGACCATTCCTATTGTTGTTATCGTTGTATTTAAATGTTTATTACAAGTTAGATTTTTTTTATAATCATATACAACTGTTGATATTTTTGGATGTTTATTTTTTCATATATCACATAATTACACACAATTTTATTTATTGTTGGTTTAAATACGCAATTTATTGTTATCATTAAATATCGACTCTTGTGTTTCTAGCCATTCTTTTTCATACGTGTGTGTTTTTGTTATATTTTTGTTGAATGTTAATACTATTATTTAATCCTTCTCTGTACATTGCGCCTACTATTGTGAATGTCTCCTTGGGTTATTTTAAAAACAGTTACATCGCATTTACAACGTTTTTTAGGCACTGTATACCAACTTAGCTGTCTTGAACCTTATTGTACGTTATTGAAAAAATTTGTTCGTTGATAAATAAATAAATATGCTTAATTTCATTCACATACCACAATCTTGTAATTCTTGATTCCATTTGTAACAAAACCTGTTTCAAATAATTTAATATATCAAAATGAACAATCTTGAACTGATACAAGACTTTCTAGCGTATTCGTTTTGTGAAATCAATCTTGAGAAGATTAATGGCACCAGGTAAGACTTCCGTTCGTACCTCACTAAGCGGCCTCGGTTGCTCAGATCTAGTGTAAGTCAGGCCGCGTCAATTAACCCAGATAGCTCATTACCTGGCCACGTTCGCAGATCGTATAGTCTCTCACTCTATTAGATCAAGGTTATAACGGCCAATTAAGGTTGGGACACACATAACCGCACCGTGCCCGACACGTCAGTCGGCCGTGTGTTGACCGTCATACGGTGAAAGAATTGCAGCGCAGTTTTCAACCTGCAAGTCCACACATGTCCGCACCGACACCAGACCGTAGTGGCCGCACCGTGCCCGCACCGTCACCGATATGTGGGAGTTTGAATTTTGACGGGCACGGTGCGGTCTACGAGGGGCATCATATGTTGTTTATTGTTGCGTTCTTCTTTTTAAAACTATTTAAGTAGTCTACACGTTCTATTTTATTGAATTATTTAGTATAGCCTACTAACTCTACATTCTGTGTTCGCGTAACAAAATCATATTTATTGATAAAAAGTATTACATTTTCTTACCTTAGAGTAAAACTCTAGTCATATTTTCTTATTACAACAAATTTGAAAACCATGTTGTACAGTGATTTCAAACAAACTAAATTCGAATAATAAAAAAATCTATAAACATTTTTCATTAATTAAAAAATAATAAGAATGTAATTATTTGCGCAAAAATCTATTTTTCTTTGATGTATTGAAGTTACTTGACAAATTTTATTCCGGTATTTTGTAAGGGTCATATTTATAATGTTTCTATGACATTTTTATTTTTGTATTCTTTTCACTTCAAATTGAAGTAAAAATAAAAATATTTTATTTATAATAAGATTTTCAAGCAAGAAAAACCCATGTTAAAAATAAATAAATAATAATAAATCATTTATTTTCCATAATAACAAACTGAATATTACAAATAAATTTTATTGCCAGTGCTTAATAATAAATACTATGACATAACGTATTTACAATAGCAGTAAATAACAAACACAAAAATGTTTTCTACTTACTTTATTTCTAATTTATGTACTTAGAGTAATAAAATATAAAAAGTAGGTTACATTCTTTTAGATTTGTCTTTCTTTTTTTTTAAAACTAATAATTAGGCCAATAGATTTACAAAATAAGGGAAATTTAAATACCCCATAAGAGGCTGTGCCTGTGTTGGGGATAATATATACAAAAAGGGTAAAAAAATAAAAAATAGCGGAATCGAGCAAGAATGAAATGATAAAAATGAGTTATTTTAGCTTATGTAGTAAATAATGTACTCCTTACGTTTCAAAGTTTAAATTTAGTATAACTAGTGTGCTGTATTAAACAAAAAGGATTTATGCATGATTTACAATTCAAATATTAGGCTTTACACATGTAACATTAAATATTATATTATAAATAATTATTTTATAATGCTCTAAACGTGTCTATTTAAATATTATTATAACTTAGCAGACAAGACTAACCATACACTAATGTATTATCTTAAAACAAATACTCAATATCATTTTGACCGATCAACCATACTGTAATTTTTTTAGAAAATATATTTATGTTTCTACTATTTTTGACTAATTCTGGCAATAAATTATTTGTCCTCGGACCTATAAAAGAAAAACATTTTGTTAAAATCCGTTTTTTGTAAGTTCTCCAGTATATATTTTACAAATATTTACTATGGTTTACAAATTATTATAAAAGGGCTTGCAAACATGGCAAACTCTCTGGCATCACACTATAGCTCTTGGGTTTAATACAAAAAAAACACTAAATATACTGTTTATAGTGTATTTGACCGAAATTCGTTGCAATGAAACACAATGAACAAGAATTATAGGGATAAAAAATATAACCAAGATAATGATATTTAAAAATTTTACATACTAGCTGATTGTACAAAGCTTTACTGTAGCATTACAATGTTTCATTCATCAAAGCGATTAATAAAAATAACAACAATGATATTAACAATTTTCTCAAGCAATACTTAATCTTCCGAATATTTTTTAAGTATCTGTCACTTCGAATTCAAAAGAAACATGCTCTAGTACAAACAGTGAGATTGTTGCGCTCGGACTGCATACGGACATGTGTGGCCTCACGGTAACCGAGCCGAGCCCGCACCGACAATCGGCCGACTCACGTGTCGGGCACGGTGCGGTTATGTGTGTCCCAACCTTTAAAGCGCTGTGATTGTGTTTTTACTTTATACTCCTTATCGGTTTCCGTCGCAGAGCCGCGCCACCTTATCGTGTGCGGTTCTACTTTACGGCTGAATAGCTCAATACACCACTCCGCTGTGTTTAACTAGCTTATCCGGGACGATATCTCGCTGTAATTGCATATTACCCGATATTAATTGATATCGTGAGATGAAATCGACGGCTTTCCTAAGCTGAATTACAAATGTGGTCTGCGGAACGATTCTAGGCGGAAAACACTTTCTCCGTCAGAGTGTTTCGTCACCAGTACTTAAGTGGTACCGCACGGTATCGATCCTTCTGTTGTACTTGTATTGATGTCGCACAGCCCTTTGTGCTAGGGTGGAAATGATAGACTGTATGAAAAGACGACGTAATGAAGTAATAATATTTTGAATTCTGGGACCTGTCACTAATAACAACACGTCAGAACCATTAGTCCGTCCACTACGTTACACAAGCCCAGCAGATAACAATTTTAATATGAAATATCGTTGAAAATTGCTTCGCTACAAGATTTCCCCAATTACACACTGAATACAATATGCTTCTGAGGTGTATCAGATTCAATTAGAATTCGATTATGAAAGTCCGAACATGTGCACCTTCGAGTAGATAGTGTTACTGCTAGCTTTGTTATAACGATCGATTAAATCGGCAGGGATTATCTCACGGGTAAATATATTTTTATTCAACTTGCGTTTCTAATAAGCGAGGAGCTAAAACGTCTTTGTTATAACCTATTGTGTATTAAAAATAGGAAGTGTTACACGCCACATAGCTAATCATAGTTCGGCCTAATTAAATCACCAGAAAATGGTTGCAACAGTCTCACCATTAATACTTGAGAGTATTCTCTTTGGGGCCGTAAACGAAACCATGCAGTTGACCCACGTAGAAAATACAACCACATATTAATATTCCATTCATTTCCTTATATAGCTTATAAGTATATTATCTACCTAGTATGTCTCATCAAATACTTTTCACATTATATCGCAAATTTTATTTTTAACTAGCTTTAAATGTGTTTTTAAATTTAGCTTTCAATCAAAAAATCTTGATAACACATTGGCAGAGCACATAGTTTTTTCTAGTATAAATTACTAAAACTAATGAAAGTTTTTCAGGCCAACACATTTATGTTACCTAATCTATCGGAAAATTATGAATGTAACAACATTTTGTTACGGTTCTTAAAATCAGAATAAATTATATGCGGGCGATACACAAACATTGTTTCTTGTTCGGTTAATTTTGGTCTTTGTCTTTCGACAGACTATGTTATACAGTAATTATATCAAACTCAATTTATATACAATTTTTAGTACTCATAATAACTACTTTTTTAATAACAATTGGACTATAAAATACGTTTTAAAAGCTAACATTTTGAAAACCGCTCTGAGTACTTCTATGTTTTTATACTTTCACAAAAATTAAAGCCCATTACAAGATTCTCAGAATCTATGTATGTCAAAGGGACCATGGAAACCAACCCACAAACCAAATCTACTGTCTTGGACGAAGAGCCAAGCCCTCAGGTTATGGGCCTTATCAAAGAGTATATCTATATTATTAGTCAGTTTAGTTTCTATATTATATTTTACCATATTAACAATAACACTATTTCAAGAAATCTTCTACAATGGTCTAACATCTTTGTACTATACATATTTTTACAGACTTACAGAATATTTTTTCACAAAACGGCGGGACTTACCCGCCTTCAAATTTAAACAGCTATGCCGACCTTACAATACACGGTCGTCTCGTGGTGCGCGGACAGTAAATACCCTGATTACGTTAGCAAAATTAAAAAGTTTCAAACCTTTACATCAAACCCAACAGTTTCATGATTATCCGTATACACGAATGCAAATTTACAAAAATACAACCCGATTACGTGGGCGTACACCTGCACTTAAAAACAACTGAATGCCAGGACCTAATCAAGCAGGCCCTTGATTTATAACTTCATTATAAATATACGGTTTCGTTATAACTGATCAAAAAGTAATTAGATTAAAAAAACCTAAGAAAAAAACGATGCGCTGATAGGAGGTGGCACTGTTTAACGAACGCGATAAATAACTGATCGCGTAATCATTAAAAAAATGAAAACAGGAATCGGAGTCTATTAAACGGCCCTCGATCTCTTTACTCCGGGCGAGCGGACGTCAAACGCCCACTAAATAAATAACATTAATCAGGGAAAAAAACAAAACAACAAGCTTTTAATACAGATACAAAGCCCAGATATCTCTTAGCGCGCATTAAAAACTAAGTGTAGGTCGCGAGCGGTAAACAAAAAAAGATCGCGATTGTTTTCATTTAAAAGGCGCTCTCATTAAGAGTTACGGGATATCCGATAAATAATAGAGGTACTTTTAATTATCAGACAAATAAAGCCCATATTTACATTTCATTCCCATTTAAAAGTACAACAACTCCATACTTATTTAGTTAATTTAATAACGAAGATTGAATAACAAATCAATATAATTTTAATATCGGAAACAAGAGAAGTCGCCCGGTTGTTGGAAATTGTGCATATATAAAAAAGGGGCGATGGGATCAAAGAGGGTGGTGGGGGGGAGGTATTGAGGTATGTGTGATAGGATGACACATGTGTGTTAGAAGAGGTGTGTCCATAGTTGAAGACCAATCGACCAAAGGAGAATTCGATAAATATTCTAATAAAACGGATAGTAAATACGATGTTTAATAACATTATGAATATCATCTCGGACATTATTATAAATCATGTCAATTTTATTACCAAGATAGTTTCTACAGGAAACGTGTCAGGAGAAACGTCCAGATTGTAATTTTTTTCCCATGTTCATGTTTGATTCTAGTTTATAAATTGTATTTAAGCTTTTAATATTTTTTTAAACAACAAAACAAATTTTCCATACTGTAATAATCCAAGTCTAAACCGGTTAGGTCTTTAAAGCATATTGCTACTCCAGTTGGTATTTGTTGTTTACATAAAAATATTCAACCACTCGCTAGTTTCGGCTCTGTTCATCTTTTCAATCTCATTATTAACATTTCTTTAGGAGATTCTATAAATTTAAATTTTGAATTGTATAATAACCGGCTTGTTTTCCTCCCCTTTGTTTTATTTGTTTGTACGCCCTTTTGATATTACTGACAACGTACCCTCTTGAAATACGAGCATGTTTAAATCGTGTTTTACAATGAAACTCTTGAGACTACGAGCATGCTTTAAATCGTGATACAATGAACTACCTTGGAAGTTACCGCAGACTTGTTTACAATCCGTGTCCTTACCATAATGGAAACTCTATGAACTACGAGATGTTTTTTAAATCGTGTTACACATGAACTCTTCGAACTACGAGATGTTTAAATCGTGTTTTACAATGAACTCTTGAACAATACGAGATGTTTAAATCGTGTTACCAACTGTAACTCTTGAAACTAACGAGATGTTATACATCGTGTTACAATGAACTCTTCGAAACTACGATGTTATATATCGTGTAACATGAACTCTTGAACTACCGATGTATAAATCGTGTTTACAATGAACCTCTTGAAGTACGAGATTGTTTAAAATCGTGTTACGAGATTTTAAATCGTGTTGCAATGAACTCTTGAAACTACGCAGAATGTTTAAATCGTGTTAACAATGAACTCTCCGATATTGAATGTAAGTTTCTTGGAACACAACTGGCGTAAGCAATTTTAAACTTCCCTACGACTAGTAATGATTCATACAAACTTTACTCAAACATTAGCTTTTTATTTAATATTCTTTTATGAATATATATTGACATTAGAAAATTTAAGTTTGAATAATTATTTTACTCTCGATATCAAGAATCATAAAACTTTTATCGTGTTTTTTCCAAAGATTTACAAAAACAACCAATTTCTTATGTTGCTTTACGTACTACAAAAATCGAGTGGATTAACTTGTATATTCCTTGATTGAATATATGTCAAAAACTTCAAGAATTGGAACAGCAATAGCTATTTTTACCTTCCCGAATATCTTCAAAAAAGACGTTAACGAATCTTGCATGTAACTTGGTTATGTTAATTATAAAGAACACCGACGGAGCCATTCGGAAAAGTACGTTGTCGTTGTTCCAGTCCGTCTTGGAGCGATTAAAACCTTGCTATAAACAAAGTCCTTACAGTTTTGAAATCATTGGTACAGGAGTTTCACGGATATGGCCCAAGAATTAAGGCCTATATGTTGTTGAAGGTTCAAATGTCAGGCTATCCATATGTATAAAAAATTTTTTTTCCCCGTCCTAAATGTCCGTTGAGGTCAGATGTTAGGATAATCCAAATGTACACCCGTCTACATGTCCGTTCAGATAACTCTCGAAAGATAAGTCCTGACAATTTTTGAAAACTCAGGTACAGGAGTTCCGGATTGGCCCAAGAAACTTAAGGCTATTGTTGTTGAGGTCAGATGTGTAGGATCAATCCATATGTACATCCGTATACATGATCCCGGTCAGATAACTCTTGAAAGAAAGTCTGACACAGTCAGTATCAATTTTGAAACTTCGGTACAGGGAGTTCCGATTGGCACCAAGAATTAGGCTATTGTGGTTGAGGTTCAGATGTTAGGGATAAGTTCCATATGTACATCGTATACATGTCCGTCAGATAACTCTTGAAAGATGGTATCCTGGCCAGTTTTGAAACTTGGCAAACAGGAGTCCAATCGGCCCAAGGAACGAGCTGTCTACTCCTCCAACGTTAAAACTCTGTATATCCCACTGTGAGCAAAAACTACTTTGTTACATTCTATCGCGCTTCTTCGACTAATCAGTCTGTCGGTAAAATTCTAAAAACGTAAACCTACAATTAATCTAAGCGACAGAATAAAACTATATATAATGTAACGTATAAGCACGAATAACTTGTATTGTATTAAAAACGTACCTCTGTCTTACCAAACACACAGTTCTGACAATTCGTTCAATTTGAGGAATTTGTAAATGTAAGGAGATGATGAATTATTATCGAGGACGCTTAATCTATGTACAAATCTCGACAGAAAACAGTATGGACTTGACTACGTAGTAAGTAAAACACTATTTAAGTTCTCAGTACATTTTGGCTCTCATTTGTTCCAGAAAAATATGTCAAAACAGTAATTAATAACCGTAAAGACCTCCGAGCAGTGGGGGGGGGGGTGGGGGGGGGGGGGAGACTTACAAAAAACTCACATCTACAAAAATATCTCTGTATGAGTGAGGATTGTATGGGGCGACAGTTTTATTTTACCGCGGTTTTCTTCTACGGCTGAGACACCCGTGCCTGTCGTGCCAGTAACACGAGACGGAAACTACATAGTTAGCTCGTGTTGGACACAGACACACGCGCTGCGCCTGTCGGAGACACAAACGTGTTTGGGGACACATTTCGTATCGCCCTCAAATATACCGGATACCTATACCATATTCTAGTGAGCAGTATGATTGAAACAAATTTAATTAGGTGGCACTTGTTTTGATTTTGACTCCAATATAATCTAAAAATAAATTGTTAAGAACGAAGACCATGGGAATGTCTGAATAAAGATGAGATAACACCCTATATTTTATGGACTTATATGTTTATCGAACAATTGCCAAAAACAACCAGGTTAAGGAAACATCCTTGTGTAGTTATTCTAGTATTAAATCCTTTATCTAAGAAATTAGTCAACGAAGGAAGAATACCTATTTTAAAATTTAAAAATGTTTTAAATGACAAACATCTTATTTCCAATTTTACCGGTTGATCTGTTTTATAGTACGAAGACATTACAGTGGGTTGTATATTAATAATTTCGCACACGTTTAGCTACAATAAAATCAATATTAATGAAACATCCAAAGCTAAAGATACAAATAAGGCCAATGTGGTTTCTGTTGCCTCCCTTTCTATGAGAATTTCACGTTGCCACTGCTTACAGTGTTACGAAAAATTTACTAAAAATTGTACTTTCTAGCGTAATTTTTCAATTTAAATACTTAAATGAAATTACCTAATTACGAAACGCTCATTATTTATTAAACTATCGTAAGTGTCATGTTTAAATTCAATAAAATTTCGGGCAAACATTGCACTTAAGGTATAAAAAACCACGTGATAGCTAAGGAATATACTCCAGCATACCAAAACTCAAATATTATATCGTCACACAAGATATTTAGCCCATGGTCTTGCGTCTTACCGTAGACCAGAAAATTTCTTTACTTGTTTGCGGCCTCAAAAGAGATAAATACTCGCAAACAATTATTGAAAGAACAAACACCTTGGCATATATGACTGACCCAATAAAAGCGTGAAAAAAGAACCCGAATACCCTTTAAAGTTTAATTAAGCCACCTGATAGGAAAGAAACGACGAAATTCGGAGGACTAAAGGTAGATGATTGGGAAGCAAACATTCCGGCTAGATTCACACAATTAATAACAGGGCCCATTAAATGAGGGAAGGCTCGGCGAGTTCGCGCGCCAGTGTGCCATGTAAGCTTCACGGTGTCTCTCGCTATGAGCCGCTCTTCCCCTTCCCTACAGGTTAATCAGTCACCAGTATATATTTATAAACCTCAGCTTTAATTTCTGATTGTGTATTAATTTAATGCTACTAATTTTGCTTTTAGTTTTCTATTTAGCTAAACAATTATGGGGCGCTGAACAAGGAGATGGTATTTGAGTTGTATTCGGAAGAAATAGAGAGTCCGGATCAGCCAGTGAATATAGGGTGTTAGGGGTTAATTAGGTGGGTTTGGGGCTGATTTGGAGGTGGGGGGGGGCGTTGTGGGGGGCACGGGCGGGGGGGAACACTGAGTGAAACTGGTCTGGGAACATTGGGCGTTTAATGGGTGGGGCGTGCGGAGGTGGGTTGTTGCGGCCATATATAGAAGTACTCTGTGGCTTGATGTTTTTGTTTTTTATTTTTAAATTTTATTAAATTTTTTCCCCATCTATCCTATAATAAGTAGATTGCGTCCCCCCTCCCCCACCCAACCCCCGCCAACATCAGGCTCTCTCGACACGAGCTCCGATCAGGCTTTCTTTAGTTGTTTCTGACACCCTTTACAACTTATTTGACTCTATATTAAATTTCCGCTGCTTGGCCGCATTCTAAGGATAATCAACAGTTTTAAATGTTTGTGGATTTAACAGAAGTTGATGAGCTTAAGAATGTTGCATATTAAATAAATAATTGTACAAAACTTGTCTTCAATATCTTATATTGTGTAGTAACCCATTAAAACTTTAGAAGCATTTATTAACCTATAAGAGCTGGGAAATTATTTTGCAACTGTGTAAGTTACTAACTTACCGGTTTTTCTAGAAACTCGATAGAGCGATTTTTCCATAAGAAAATCGATCGCAGTCACTCTAGGTTTGGTGGATGTTCGAAATGGGAATGGATATCAAAACGGGTTAAAAAACATGATGGAAACGAGTTTTTTCTTTTAGATGATATTTTTTTCAAGCCTTTATTATACGCTGTAAAAAACCGACCATTGGACGTTTACCATTGAATCGGTCCAGGATACAACTAGTTTAATTGTGACGGAAAGTAGGCCAGAAGGAGGGTCGTTGCTATATCGGTTAGCAGTCGCTGAAAATTCTAATTAAGTGCCTGTCGGTTGGTGTCTCAAGCTAAAAATCCACGATCCAGGCAAAATATTATTAACGTAATAATTTATTTTTTAAACATACCAATTAGTTGGTATAATTTGCATTAGGATTTAGAGCCGTCGGTCTTGGGACCTTACCATAACAGACACATGAATAGGGCTTTAGCATTATAATATGAATTACAGAAAAAAGATTACAAACATAAAACTGTATGGACTGCAGAGAACACGCACTACCGCGTTGGTCTCAAACGTGAAAAAAAAGGGGAAACTTGTTACATTTAAAACGAGCTCGACACATACCCCACGGCACTCTGGCTACTAATTCCATTTCCATTAGACAATAACATTAGTCCGACCTACGGTCCCCTGAGGGGGGGGGGGGGGGGGGAGTGGCGCGGAAGGAGTGGCGCGGAGCGCGGACTTAACTTTGGTTCGCCTCTGTCCTCCGGCGATTGGGCTTTAACACCTTTTCTCCGCCCGCGGCTACGCCCGTCCGCCCATGCTAATAGCTATAGTGACTTACCGGAGCTGGACTTTCACGCATTTGCATTAAACTTTGTGACAGTCTGTAATCCAGGGTACATTATAGTGCTAATTAAGATGTGACCGCAGAGAGCGGAACTCGCTTTGGGTTATTCGGTAATTAACGGTTTTCACTAATAAAACAAGATCCACACTCAATAGAAAGGGGGAATTTCAAGGAAACAAGATATAATTTCATAGTATACCCGGTTTACATGTGGGTTTCTAACCCATGCAGGATCCGTGAGAACTCGTTTTCCGATACATAAGTTATTACGCATGAAATTGTAGGGGGGGGGGGGGGGGCGGGGGGGAAAATTAATTTTTTTTCCTGTTTTTTCCGAAAAACCATCACAGAAGACCGAATTCTCTCTTACTAATGTCATCATAAAACAATAAATATACCATAATTAAATAATAACGCTATCATTATTTTGTTACATTATCAAGATCTATAAAATGTAATAGAAGTACCACGTTTAAGCAGGGCGTTTAATCATGCTGTTTAAAAACCAAAGATAAAAGTGATGTTGTTGTTTAGGTTGTTTCGGACCACTTTAACAGCCTAATACCCTACATTTTAACATGTTCCTGTACTCGACACCTAATTATTTTTTTGGATCAAAGAATCCAAACATCTTCCTTACATTTAACATTTCCTACTTAATCACTTGCCTAACTTATTAATAGATGTACCTGACAAAGTTGTTGGCAATATGGTTTATGCACGACGGTGCTCCGGCTCACTACTCGCACAACGTGCGACAAACGCTTGATGAAGAATATCCTGGAAGATGGGTTGGAAGAGGTGGTCCAGTTAACTACCCACCAAGATCCCCTGATTGGACCTGTATGGACTTTTACATATGGGGTAGGCTGAAAGACTTAGTTTATGTTTTACGACCGACAACAACCGAAAATATGATGCAGCGAATCCGGAATGCTATAAATTCAATCAGCCACGAAGAAGTGTTGCGAGCTGTAGATAGCTTAAGTTTCAGATTAGAACTGTGTTTAGCAAATGACGGACTACAATTCGAGCACCTGTACTAGCAAAATCAATGAAAGGTAAGATTATGGCTAGTTCAGAGGTAATTCATAGCTATTAAGCAAATTAAAAATTAAAAGGATATATTTTTATTTCATATCATTTAAAAATAATTTGTTACATTTTGTAAACAGATATACGTAATTCAGTTTTTCGGCTGCCATTTTGAAACAGTAAGAGATAGGGAAAAAAGTTAAATACAAAAAAGTTTGTTTTAAAAAGACCTTTTATTTGATATAAAATTTATTACATGTTGCTATTTAAGAATTTTGAGTGTTAGGATTTTTTGTATTCTTAAATTTTGAATATTTTTGAAATTTAGAAAATCCAGTGAAAAATGCCCGTACCACATATTTCATTGAAAAATAGATCAATAGCAAGTTAGGAAAAAAATCTGGAGCTGTTCCGTATTGTAGGTAGGGTAACACGGTACTTCATTTTAAAGTCCTATTTAAAAACGTTTTGGTACACCCTGTACATACGGTTAAAGATAATTAACTTTTGCTTGCGCCAAAATGTTCGGTGTAATGAGACCTTTAAATTGATGTATCACACGACCCATGTTTACATTTGAAAATTCCCCAAAAAGTACCCCTACCCCCCAAATTGGGCCCTTTAGGGGCATTTTTCAAAATTGAAAATAATTTTAACGGATTCAGAGAGGCCAAATTATGGAGAAAAGAGATAGAAAAAGTGTGGAAGTCAGTTATTAAGACAGCTGTAAATACTGCACGGGTGGTCAGACTCACCCTGTATAAAGCACTTAAAAACTACAAGCACCATACAGTACAGAAATAAAATACTACGAAGCTATACTGAAAATTGTACAAGAACAACATTTGTTTAGCTCAATCATTAAATTCTAATTAAAAGTTTGAATTAATATCTGAAGTCTTGTAAGTATGGATCGTACAGCATTGCATGTTCTCTACGTAAACTAATTATAATTATAAACATGTCACTTGTCAAGTCGGACATGTTTCATGATAATAGAAAGAATGATGTATAGAAACTTAACAGTTGTATCATTTTAAGTACATTATTTTGTAAAAATTACAACAAAAAAACATTAATTCCATAAAAAAAGTGTAGTATTTCTGTCGTATAGTAATGTAAAGGTGCAGATATTTTTGTGTTTAAACATTTCACGTTTCTAGCACCCACTGACTTTGAACACATTTTTTTTATATTTTTGAAAGAAAATACGATCAAATCCTGTACTTGCTGACCACAAATTTCGACAGTAAAAACAGGATGAGAGTAAGAATAGTCTTAGACCTCGATAGTAAATTTGGATTGTATAAGCTAACAATAAGGTTTTTCGTAAAATTGATATAGAAACTTCCCCACAGACAGCCATAAATCATCGTGAGCTAGTTTTGGTTGGAGTCGAAATGGAAATTATCGAAAAGGTGTTTTTGTACTTATAAAATGGTGCATTCTTCACAAGCCAATTTTTAAGCTGAAAACACTAAAGACCAACAGCATAATATGTGAATAAAATTAAACACGAAGTTAGCCAAACAAATAAATACCACTACTGGACTGAAACCAACTATTTTCAGCCCAATATATGAGAAAAATATAATACTACGTGTACTCTTTCTATACCCTTCCACTTCGACCCCAACTAAGACTACGCTAACGATCAAACCGTTTCTCAAGTGAAATTCCTTCATGGATTTTAAAACTTGCTTGTGTTCTTATAAAGTGCAAGTTTACTTTTTACTTGGAGGTCCTTATAAGAGGAAAGGATGTCCTGGACTAGGATGTCCTGTATAAACTGATGTCCACACTATGGCGTGGACCCTAATAAAGCTGCCCCGGTCATCGAGAAGATTGGAGCCTGCAAGATTGGAATACACAACTCTTGCTTGACACACGATCCTAGTGATACGTCCTCCACGTACACTAGGAAACTAACCATTAGTGATTGGGAAATTAACAAACCACACTTAAGAGGTTAGACTGAAGCTGATCCACTACGCATCTCTTCCAGTAATGAAACCACATCTAACAAATTACACTACACTCATCATCTCAGTATATTGACGTTCTTAAAAAAATTAATAATTGTCAATAATAACAAGGAAATAATCCAATCCAAGTCCAATTATTACTTCTGTCAAAATGGTAAGAAACGAATACGTTTCATTTTTTGCTGTTACCTGGAAATATATCATCTTGAAGTCTAAAAGGTGCCTAATAATTGTTAATTAGCACAACTGGCTTCTAATTAACACTATATATTTTCTCTAAATGAGGCCATAATTTAGATACAAATGTGTAAATGAAAAAGCCCATAATTTTGTAGCATCATGTATTATAAATACAACCAAGAGTACACTTTTCACAAATTAACATGAAAGACCGTCATACTGAAAATTTCAATTGAATGTATATGACTTACACACTTGTGGAAGTTTACAATCGTGCCAAATTTAGTTGTAACCAGAAGTAAAATGCAGCATTGATCATGCTAAGATTATTGTATACTTAAAGAAACTTGGGTAGTTAGAGTACGTAATATAGAACAACGTATAGGAGAAATCGACATAAACAGTTCGAGAATTCAAAATTATTATTTCTGTTTGCTGTTCAGTTTGTAATAACTGAAATGTCATCATAAAACCTAGATTTTAAAAAATTATAAATTTATTTTTTAAAGGAAACAACACTTTTTTAATTGACCGGAACGACATACGTGCAAATATTTCAGTTATGTAACAATTTATTATCTAACTTATTATTTATTACAAGTACAACAGGTCAGACATAAAACAATGTAAGTACAACAGTTTTCAATTAGCTGCAGTCAAAAAAAAATGTATAGTTTCTGCTTTGAACATAAAAATTTGTGCATAAAACCCACTACTAGATTTAAGAGCATTACATCAAGTTATTCGATGGAAGTCTTAAATTTGTTAAGAGCGGTAGTAAAGATGTCGACAGAATGTGGCATGCCCTTGAATGAATATCTTATCTGAAAAGATCAGACAGTAAGGTGAAACCCTGAGTAAGTCTTTAAATCGGGTATGATTTTGGAATTGTGGTCATGAGCTGCGAAGAGTATGATTGCAATGGACACATTTTCTCTCATCAATAAAAATAGGACAAAGCGTGTAAAAATATTGCCTGTCATTGAAAACGTAATACTAAATTTTCTAAATTGAACAATAGGAAACAAGTTGATAAGTCCACCGAATATCCACTAAAAGTAGACAATTAATAAGCACAAAGAAGTGACAACACAGCGAGCACTCTCAAGTGAAGTGTCCTCAGCACCGCGTGTCGCTTCATGCCCTCTCCTTGGTCTACAGGGACGTTGTTCAATGATCCGTGAGACATAACCTCTTAAGTGACACGTCTTTAGATCGAGTGACATACAGGATCGAATCCAATCCTTAGTCATGTGACTGGGCTCTTAAAACGAAGTACTACTTACCCTTGAGTAAGTAGAGTTCCAACACTTAAAAGTTATTTCAAAACAGGCTTTTTAAATTGTGTAAAATATAGCATACTACTGCTGTAAATGAATTTTTAGTAGAAAGGCAGCAGACCCACAGTGTTCCACATGATCAGCAGTGTCACTTTTGGCCTTAAACTTTTTTTAGAACAACTACATTCTATTAGAAATTGCTCCATTGTGAAAAGAAATGTATAGAAAATTACACACAAGATCTAGCAACACATGGGAGTGTTTATTATTACTATCATATATATATATATATATATATATATATATATAAAGTGTATGAAAATTTTATGATATTCTATGATGTACTATTTATATAGTACGTAGCAAAATGGCATAAATTACAAGTCGTACAATCAAACTTCATACGAGGCAAATTGTAATTCTTACATATTTGATATTTATCCTGAACTAAATGCATTACTGAGATCTCAGACGAGAAACAAGAAGTAATAAAAACGTCTGTTTTTTTTTTAGTTTGAAAGGAAAATCTGTTGACAAAATTATATCCATCCGTCCATTAATCAGCTGGAGCGCGAATGCAACACTACGAGTGTTAAAGGTCTTGAGAGGAAAACACGAGGTATTAAAGTGAAAATTAATTAAAACGTGGCTTAAGCAAGATGAGAGTCTCAATTTAATGGGGGCTTTGATGGATCTGTCAATAGTGTCCAATTAGTACAGTTTACGTTCGCAGCAATGGCTCGGCACAAGACACGAGTCATTTGGAGTTTCATTTGCAAAATGTTCTGCTGTCGTTATCTCCGTTACCTCGTGCTCTCCTCTAACCTACACATTTACATCCATCTGCTTCAGTCTCACTACACTATTAGCCCTGTCTTACAGTGATCTGTCAATAGTGTCCAATTAGTACAGTTTACGTTCGCAGCAATGGCTCGGCACAAGACACGAGTCATTTGGAGTTTCATTTGCAAAATGTTCTGCTGTCGTTATCTCCGTTACCTCGTGCTCTCCTCTAACCTACACATTTACATCTATCTGCTTCAGTCTCACTACACTATTAGCCCTGTCTTACAGTGATTTGTCAATAGTGTCCAATTAGTACAGTTTACGCTAGCAGCAATGGCTCGGCACAAGACACGAGTCATTTGGAGTTTCATTTGCAAAATGTTCTGCTGTCGTTATCTCCGTTACCTCGTGCTCTCCTCTAACCTACACATTTACATCTATCTGCTTCAGTCTCACTACACTATTAGCCCTGTCTTACAGTGATCTGTCAATAGTGTCCAATTAGTACAGTTTACTTTCGCAGCAATGGGTCGGCACAAGACACGAGTCATTTGGAGTTTCATTTGCAAAATGTTCTGCTGTCGTTATCTCCGTTACCTCGTGCTCTCCTCTAAACTACACATTTACATCCATCTGCTTCAGTCTCACTACACAATTAGCTCTATCTTACAGTGACCTGTCAATAGTGTCCAATTAGTACAGTTTACGTTCGCAGCAATGGGTCGGCACAAGACACGAGGCATTTGGAGTTTCATTTGCAAAATGTTCTGCTGTCGTTATCTCCGTTACCTCGTGCTCTCCTCTAACCTACACATTTACATCCATCTGCTTCAGTCTCACCACACTATTAGCCCTGTCTTACAGTGATTTGTCAATAGTGTCCAATTAGTAAAATTTACGCTAGCAGCAATGGCTCGGCACAAGACACGAGTCATTTGGAGTTTCATTTGCAAAATGTTCTGCTGTCGTTATCTCCGTTACCTCGTGCTCTCCTCTAACCTACACATTTACATCCATCTGCTTCAGTCTCACTACACTATTAGCTCTGTCTTACAGTGATCTGTCAATAGTGTCCAATTAGTACAGTTTACGTTCGCAGCAATGGGTCGGCACAAGACACGAGGCATTTGGAGTTTCATTTGCAAAATGTTCTGCTGTCGTTACCTCCGTTACCTCGTGCTCTCCTCTAACCTACACATTTACATCTATCTGTCTCAGTCTCACTACACTATTAGCCCTGTCTTATAGTGATCTGTCAATAGTGTCCAATTAGTACAGTTTACGTTCGCAGCAATGGGTCGGCACAAGACATGAGGCATTTGGAGTTTCATTTGCAAAATGTTCTGCTGTCGTTATCTCCGTTACCTCGTGCTCTCCTCTAACCTACACATTTACATCTATCTGCTTCAGTCTCACTACACTATTAGCCCTGTTTTACAGTGATCTGTCAATAGTGTCCAATTAGTACAGTTTACTTTCGCAGCAATGGGTCGGCACAAGACACGAGTCATTTGGAGTTTCATTTGCAAAATGTTCTGCTGTCGTTATCTCCGTTACCTCGTGCTCTCCTCTAACCTACACATTTACATCCATCTGCTTCAGTCTCACTACACAATTAGCTCTATCTTACAGTGACCTGTCAATAGTGTCCAATTAGTACAGTTTACGTTCGCAGCAATGGGTCGGCACAAGACACGAGGCATTTGGAGTTTCATTTGCAAAATGTTCTGCTGTCGTTATCTCCGTTACCTCGTGCTCTCCTCTAACCTACACATTTACATCCATCTGCTTCAGTCTCACCACACTATTAGCCCTGTCTTACAGTGATTTGTCAATAGTGTCCAATTAGTAAAATTTACGCTAGCAGCAATGGCTCGGCACAAGACACGAGTCATTTGGAGTTTCATTTGCAAAATGTTCTGCTGTCGTTATCTCCGTTACCTCGTGCTCTCCTCTAACCTACACATTTACATCCATCTGCTTCAGTCTCACTACACTATTAGCTCTGTCTTACAGTGATCTGTCAATAGTGTCCAATTAGTACAGTTTACGTTCGCAGCAATGGGTCGGCACAAGACACGAGGCATTTGGAGTTTCATTTGCAAAATGTTCTGCTGTCGTTTACCTCGTGCTCTCCTCTAACCTACACATTTACATCTATCTGTCTCAGTCTCACTACACTATTAGCCCTGTCTTATAGTGATCTGTCAATAGTGTCCAATTAGTACAGTTTACGTTCGCAGCAATGGGTCGGCACAAGACACGAGGCATTTGGAGTTTCATTTGCAAAATGTTCTGCTGTCGTTATCTCCGTTACCTCGTGCTCTCCTCTAACCTACACATTTACATCCATCTGCTTCAGTCTCACCACACTATTAGCCCTGTCTTACAGTGATCTGTCAATAGTGTCCAATTAGTACAGTTTACGTTCGCAGCAATGGGTCGGCACAAGACACGAGGCATTTGGAGTTTCATTTGCAAAATGTTCTGCTGTCGTTACCTCGTGCTCTCCTCTATAACCTACACATTTACATCTATCTGTCTCAGTCTCACTACACTATTAGCCCTGTCTTACAGTGATCTGTCAATAGTGTCCAATTAGTACAGTTTACGTTCGCAGCAATGGCTCGGCACAAGACACGAGTCATTTGGAGTTTCATTTGCAAAATGTTCTGCTGTTGTTATCTCGTGTTCTTCTCTAACCTACACATTTACATCTATCTGCCTTTAGTCTCATTACACTAATACACAGTTTCATTGCAGTAACAACCACCGAAATCGTAAATATATATTATAAAGAAAGTTAATTCTGTGAGTACACTTCTGGCAGTCTGGTGGCGGTATAGTCCCGACCTGACTGCTGAGCCTGTACTGTGCTGATGCCAAATATCTGCTGACGGCAGATGTCAAACGGCCGTCTGCAATGTGCAATCCGCTGCACCTGCCTTCAGTAAAACTATGCAACTGCTACATCATTTTATAAAAACGTTGAAACTAATAAAATGTTATGAAATCAGTACAAATTGTGGTACTGAATAGAAAATCCAATACTTGTTTCGTTTTGGATTCATACAACATTGGCGTTTTAAGTAGCTGCAATTTTTTCAAAAGCGTTTCAAAATAGTAGTTTGCAATTATTTTATGGCGGAGTGAATATTTTGTAAATTTAACGGAACTATGTAAGTCTGTTTTGGAACGAAATTTGAGGAAGCTGCGTCTAATTACATTTTTATAATCCGCATTTATTAAAGAGAAAGGTTATGACTTCATATATGATGAAACCATGCATAGTATGAGTGTGTTGCACCGTGAATTCTTGAGGAATGTTACCATACAATATGAAATTTATTTGTACTGTTAACGGTTTTTATTCGATTTTATTAGATTTCGATATATTTATCTTGAATCCCCACTACGTATTCAACATATTCAACCTGCACTAAACACCTGAACAGTTGCCATTTTTAGAGTTCGCAGGATGTCAGGATTTCTGCTAACTTATGTTGCCCAAAAAATGCCATGCCGGTGATGTACTCGTATTTGTCCGCAAAATCATTATTTATATAACATTAACATGCGTAGCGGTGTCAAAGGAATGTTGTCACCGACACTCCTAACCGTTGGACACAACATACATTCCTGTCACTGCATGAAGAATGTGGAATTTGCTGTCCGACTATCATATAAATAATAATGTAAATCCTTTTGAGACAAAAGTTGTAGGAAAATATTTGACTACGTCATTGGCGGAATTGGTTACTTAAATATTTCACTGGTGAATTCGTGATTTAAGGTTGTAAACTGGGTTACAAAAATAAGTACCGAAAAGAGAACATAATTTCAAACACCTTCCTCCATTATAAGGGAAGAAAAACTGAAACACTAGGTTTCTAGAACTAATACCTGTCTCCCCCCTTTTTTAGATGTCAAAACTTAAACATACAACATGAATTTGGTGGAGCGTTCAGCTGTCCATAACCATCTTTTATTAATTGTTAAATTTATTTTATGTCTTCTCACATAAAGAAATGTTCAAAATCCAGTTTCTTTTTCAAATCATTAATCTTCGTGTATGTTTTAAACAAATCATTTACCATTAGCGTTTTTTTAAAGGTTTTTTTCGGACCATATTACATATTGTAAATAATTAACTGCTATTGTAATTCACTGAGTTGTATCTCAAGGACATGAGAACTGTAGTGACTCCCACCACTGGATTATCCCTCTCACTAGAATAAATCCTTGTAAACCGTCAGTGATCGCAGTTCAAGTGAAGGGCCAAAGCCCGCGTAATCCGTCGCTGTCGCGCCGCCGCCGTATCGCGTTATTAACGAATACAAAGTGCCCAATTAAAGGGCGACCCAGAAACAAATGAGCGCTGATTATAAACCCTATTAGGGCGGCCTGGATACATTCATTATTGGATCCTCCGGATACACCGTAGTAAAATGTCACTTGATTGGTCGGGCACGGCCAATTACCCGACTCCGGCTGTCTTTGCCGCTTTAACTCCGATATTCAAACGCCCTTTCGCCACGCCAATTTATATCTGACCATTCTGGTCTCCTCTTCCCTTCACGTATTTATTGAGTTGTGTTCCGTTCATCTTTGACCGTATGTCGGGGTTTAATACTGGAACGTTTACAGATTATTCCGGGAAAACGTTTCAACACAGACATACGAAATGTGTAAATGGTGAATCGCACATTATTATGATAACATAAAACCAATAAGTTGTGTGTGTGTTTCAGAAAGAATAAACATACTGGATATTTAACTTGAGTAGATTCTTTGTTGTAAAACTGTATTAAATTGTAGAAATTCACATGGAAATGTTCCTGG
The DNA here is from genome assembly GCF_021130785.1 of Homalodisca vitripennis. Classification (NCBI taxonomy): domain Eukaryota; kingdom Metazoa; phylum Arthropoda; class Insecta; order Hemiptera; family Cicadellidae; genus Homalodisca; species Homalodisca vitripennis. The sequence goes on from NC_060212.1 coordinate 155,553,484, forward strand.
CTGAGCGTTAGCGAAGCTTATTATTTGAGGGACAGAAAAAAGTACTCTCCGTCTGTATGTTTGCACGATATTTCCAGAAATAGCTGACTTGGAATTTTGCATGAAGCTTATTAGTATACTAGCAATATCGAGATCCATTGGGGTCCAAGTCGTTGATGGGATTTGGCTGAGCATAAGAGAACATTTTTACACTGGTCTTCTGGGTAACCGTGATGACAACGAGAAAATCTCAGAATAAATAAAATTTTAAAAGTAAATTTGAGTTCAATCGTGCGGCATTTTAAGGTGAGATATAGTAACACATGAGATATAGAATTGAAGTTTTCGCTTAGTGAAACCTGTTCCATGACACGTAGTGTGGCGTACTTTTACCTTGTATATACGTGTATAATATAGAAATGTCTTTACACAAGGGATACAAATCATAATGCAGTATTTAATGCCTTCCAGTATTATCACCAGGATTGATTTTTCACATCACAAACATTAAAATTCCTCTTATTTTCCACAATTATTTAAAACATCAAACAAATCGTTTTGTGAAATATAAGAAGTGAAGAAATATCGAGGACTAAGTGATCAGTTCGATTGATACACTGATAGAACGGTTTCGTCTATCTTGGTACATCTATTAACTTTAATTAAACCATTTGACGAGCGACCGACCGACGTGAACAGACAAGCTGAAAATGTAATTAAAAATAAACATCCATTTAGAACGCGGACGGTGAAGACAAAAATAATTAAATATGAAATGAACTAGTAGAGACGGCAATGGCGGACACTAGCGGACCGACGGGATCCATTTCCTTTCAACTGGCAACGGTTAAAATCTCATTAAAATAAATGAAAAATCCTGTTGAAACAGAAAACCCAATTTCATTTGACGAAGCTTGTCGGGCAATCCAAACAAATATTTATTACAAATCAAATTAATCTCGACTTGTTCAGTAAAGGCTCACATCGACCCGAGAGTGAGGGTAGGGGGGGGGCAGACTGAGAGGAGAGTGGATTGCGATAAAAAGCCGGCCAAACAAAACTATTCGCTTTGTGGTTCAATTAAAAGTTTGCCGGATAAGTTGAATGACGACCCGGACTTCAAGGGGGTGGGAGACGGACCGGGCCCGGGGCCCTCAGTTATTGATACCTTTTAAATAAACAATGACACGTCAATAACACGTCTCGTCGTTTGAATAATCTACCAGGCTATTAGGGGAAAAACTTCATCGACAGAGAGGATTATGTTGGATAAATTAGTTCTATAGAGATAGAATTATACTATTTTGCAACATACCGCTTGTATCTCGGTCTTTACAATAGTTCTCGACTCCTACAAAGGTATCAAATGTAAAACTAAACACACCCTGTATCTGTGGTTAGTTTGAAATAAATTGGCGATGGCAATAGCACTGAAAGAATATTGGCTGCCCAGCTAGCAGCCGTCTAGAATACTTTGAAGCTAGACCTAGCTAGCTTTGTAAGTAGTTCTACCTGTCTTGTACCTAGGCAGCATCAACCATACTCCGTTAGTTCAGTCTTTTATGCCTCGAGACGGCATTGGACATGCCCTAGCATTGTCAGCAGTTCTACCTGACCTGTACCTAGGAAGGCATCAACCGTACTCCGGTAGTTCAGTCTGTTATGCCTCGAGGCAGCATTGGACATGCCCTAGCTTTGTCAGCAGTTCTACCTGACCTGTATCTTGGAAGGCATTAACCGTATTCCGGTAGTTCAGTCTGTTATGGCCTCGAGGCAGCATTGGACATACTCTAGCTTTGTCAGCAGTTCTACCTGACCTGTACCTAGGCAGCATCAACCATACTCCGTTAGTTCAGTCTTTTATGCCTCGACACGGCATTGGACATACTCTAGCATTGTCAGCAGTTCTACCTGACCTGTATCTTGGAAGGCATTAACCGTATTCCGGTAGTTCAGTCTGTTATGCCTCGAGGCAGCATTGGACATACTCTAGCTTTGTCAGCAGTTCTACCTGACCTGTACCTAGGCGGCATCAACCGTACTCCGGTAGTTCAGTCTGTTATGCCTCGAGGCAGCATTGGACATACTCTAGCTTTGTCAGCAGTTCTACCTGACCTGTACCTAGGCGGCATCAACCGTATTCCGGTAGTTCAGTCTGTTATGCCTCGAGGCAGCATTGGACATACTCTAGCTTTGTCAGCAGTTCTACCTGACCTGTACCTAGGCGGCATCAACCGTACTCCGGTAGTTCAGTCTGTTATGCCTCGAGGCAGCATTGGACATACTCTAGCTTTGTCAGCAGTTCTACCTGACCTGTACCTAGGCGGCATCAACCGTATTCCGGTAGTTCAGTCTGTTATGCCTCGAGGCAGCATTGGACATACTCTAGCTTTGTCAGCAGTTCTACCTGACCTGTACCTAGGCGGCATCAACCGTACTCCGGTAGTTCAGTCTGTTATGCCTCGAGGCAGCATTGGACATACTCTAGCTTTGTCAGTAGTTCTACCTGACCTGTACCTAGGCGGCATCAAACGTATTCCGGTAGTTCAGTCTTCTATGCCTCGGGGCAGCATTGGACATGCCCTAGCTTTGTCAGCAGTTCTACCTGACCTGTACCTAGGCGGCATCAAACGTATTCCGGTAGTTCAGTCTGTTATGCCTCGAGGCAGCATTGGACATGCCCTAGCTTTGTCAGCAGTTCTACCTGACCTGTACCTAGGCGGCATCAAACGTATTCCGGTAGTTCAGTCTTCTATGCCTCGGGGCAGCATTGGACATGCCCTAGCTTTGTCAGCAGTTCTACCTGACCTGTACCTAGGCGGCATCAAACGTATTCCGGTAGTTCAGTCTTCTATGCCTCGGGGCAGCATTGGACATGCCCTAGCTTTGTCAGCAGTTCTACCTGACCTGTACCTAGGCGGCATCAAACGTATTCCGGTAGTTCAGTCTTCTATGCCTCGGGGCAGCATTGGACATGCCCTAGCTTTGTCAGCAGTTCTACCTGATGTACCTATCATCAACCGTACTTCGGTAGTTTAGTATTTCATGCCTTGAGGCGGCATTGGACATGCCCTAGCTTTGTCAGCAGTTCTACCTGACCTGTATCTTGGAATGCATTAACCGTATTCCGGTAGTTCAGTCTGTTATGCCTCGGGGCAGCATTGGACATGCCCTAGCTTTGTCAGCAGTTCTACCTGACCTGTATCTAGAAGGCATTAACCGTATTCCGGTAGTTCAGTCTGTTATGCCTCGAGGCAGCATTGGACATGCCCTAGCTTTGATAGCAGTTCTACCTGACCTGTACCTAGGCGGCATCAAACCGTACTTCCGGTAGTTTAGTATTTCATGCCTTGAGGCGGCATTGGACATGCCCTAGCTTTGTCAGCAGTTCTACCTGACCTGTATCTTGGAAGGCATTAACCGTATTCCGGTAGTTCAGTCTGTTATGCCTCGAGGCAGCATTGGACATACCCTAGCTTTGATAGCAGTTCTACCTGATATCTATCATCAACCGTACTTCGGTAGTTTAGTATTTCATGCCTTGAGGCAGCATTGGACATGCCCTAGCTTTGTCAGCAGTTCTACCTGATATCTATCATCAACCGTACTTCGGTAGTATAGTATTTCATGCCTTGAGGCGGCATTGGACATGCCCTAGCTTTGTCAGTAGTTCCAACTGATCCGTATCATCAACCATACTCCGGTAGTTCAGTTTTTTTATCCCACGAGGTGGTATTGAAATCTGATGGTACTCCCGACAGTCACGCTTTCCTGGCTCAACATAATAATTTAATACGTTCAATTTTTCTAATATCTCCTCTCAATTTAAAACCGCAATATGTGTTCAGAGTTGGATATTGCTTTATATAGCATATAAAAGATATTTATTATGATTTTTTTAAATCTATGTTCACCACTGTTTTAAACTGACATAACTTTCTTATTATTATGTAGGTTGTAAAACGTATTAATAGATAACAATATTGCTCATAAAAGACTATATTGAAGTATGACACGTGCGAATTGATTAAATGTCCATTTTCGCATGAAACTGACGAAGAGACGTGAAGTGAAATCCGAAACGTCGTACACGACTGAACAAACAGCGGCAGACTCGTAAACAGTTGCACAGCTGCGACCGGTCGGTCGTACAGGCGAGTCGCGGTCGGAACAGATATGCCAATTAAAAGTGTATCGATTTCGGTTGGCTCAATAAAAGATGTTTTAAAGGGCGAGTGAGTGACGTCCAATAAGCAATGAGCCGTGAATAATGGCCCCGGTTAACAAGGGGCCTTTCTAATTGCCAGACTCCAATTTACGGTCGCGAACGGAGCCGAACCGGCCAAATCCCGGCTTTGCGTCTACGGGTTCGGCTTTAAAAATAAATTGATTCATACAGATCCGGGGTAATTAAGTCATTGTAGCAATTTCATCTGGTCTGATATACGGCCGTAATTGGACTCGGGGGATCCTACCCCGCTCCGCCAATTGTGTCTTCGACTACCAATTTCAATTTATAATTGGCTTCACATATAATTGTGAGTGCGGTGTAGGGTCTACAGTGTACATTGTTACCCTCCATGTGATTGGCCCGTTCTAATTGGCCCCGGATCCGTTTTATAATCCGTCCGTATTGTCTCATTGCATTTACAGCGTCATCGTCAAATCTTCAATAACGTCGTTACTTGCACTGAAACTGTCTTAATATTGATCGTGTACGATTTAAACTAGTAATCATTTAAAACGGAATGTGTTTTTTACTAAAGCAAGTATTTTAATTTCTAATCTTAAAACTTAGAGCGCTAAACTATTATATAGTGCGGACTGGAGATAATTCACACGCTCTTGATAGATATATTTTAACGTGCCAAGAATATATTTTTTGAATACGAATTATAAATACTGTACAGGAATTTTTATTCGATATAAAATACTTTTGGTTCATTTTGTAACGGTACATTATTTATATTATCTATATTGCCTTCAACAGTATGTGCGTTTTATGGTTTAACCTAATTATTTTAAACTTGTAAAAATTAAGAATTATTATCATACGTCTTTTACAGTATTTAATAACATAAAATCCATATAATATTTTTATATGAATTTCACGGCACTTTTATAGTTGTAAACAATTGTTTTCTTTACTTCAACAACGTTTAATAAATAATAAGATAAGTATATCCTATAAACTGTAGCCCTACATTACAGTATAGATTTCCTTCTTGTTTCTTTGGGGTCCTGTCCTGAGTATGAGTATAACTGTCCTGAGTAGTTAAGCGTCGGATGCTGATATATAACGTGTTAAGTTAGTGAATAAAAATTCAAAATTCATGGTAAGATTTAAAACCCAGAGATTATAAAACCAGATTAAAAGAACATTGTCCCAACTCGCGGCTAAATAAATACAAGCCCTCTTTCTCCCAGCATCTTATTGATAACAGTAACGACAAGGGGGAAATTAACGACAATTTAGAAATTTTACATAAATGCAAGAAAGGCCATTTACACGTTACTCTCGAAGAATATGAAATATATAAACATTACAAACATCAATATATAAATATTGGAATGTGTTAAACGAGAAACTTCAGCTTAGCTCGCATTGTATCTCTGACAGTATACCTTATCTACAGCTGATAAACCAACCGACAAGAACGCACAAGGAGTGCAGTGACTTAGCAGCTGCACACTTCGACCTCTACTGTCTGCCCGGTCGACCGTGTGTGGCCTACCGTCCATATGTCGTGTGTGTGTTTTTTGTGTTGTTTCTACTTTGTGTTATTTAAAATCTATAATCGTTGACAACCCAATTTGAGGCAATTAAAAAAATTTAATCACCCGATGATGAAACGTTTGTTTCGAAACGTGTAGTGAACATCTATACAATATTTTGGAACTGTTTGACAAGGTATTATAGTACCATATTTTTTTGAATAAAATTGTTGTTAATCGGATTGCAATTCCAAATACTAATAACATGACTGTCACAATAATACTGAAATTGCATTACTTATCCTAAATATAGATTGTCTGACTCACTCTAAATACTGATAAGATTAACTGTCATTATTAATACTAACAGACTGTCTTTTCTTGTGGCCATCATATGGCACAAAAACCATTGCGTTTCGAGGTTATACCCACCTCCCTTGTAAAACCCACAATGCCACGCAAAAACACGCACAAAAAACTTTGCTACAAGCTTAACTACATCTGGCAACCAAAATTATAGGTAACGATCCTTCACCACACAACTGAAATTCTGACTAATAGTCTACAATATTTGATTTGGTCTTGGTTTGTTAAATGATACTACTACATTAACATCGGAACCATCGAAACTGGTGACTATGGTTACAAGTGAAGCACTACTGTTATACCCGTGACGCGGACACTCCGTACCCCATACAGACTCCGTGTGGTGACTGAGGGAGGGGGGTGGTAGTGAGTGGAATTAGGTAATTAGTTAAATCGCGAACATTAATTTAATCCGGGTAATGTAAGTGAAATAGAATGAATGCGCCGTGGCCGCGGTGTCGAGATAAGTGTAATTTATGTGTTAGCCCGCATGCAACACTACCGCCATGCACTTACCTTTCCTACACACTTACCGGTAGATCGATACGGGCCTACTCCTCACTTTATCGTTTCCTTGAATTTTCATTCACCCTATTTAAGACGAACTGAGAAATGCCCACTTACCAATACGTTTTAGGTACGAGTATTGTTTATATTGACCACCGTGCGATACGAGTACGAGAAATTAATAATAAAAACCTATTTTAACGAAATGATATCATAACTGCGAAATTTGGCTCGTTTAAAGAGTCAAGGAACGCCTTATTTTACCAGGCTGAGTTTGGACTAATGAGCCCTCTCCCAACAATTAACATGGGGACTAACGGTTTTAAGGTCACTTCCGAACCACCACCAACGGCCGGGCAGGCGAGCTGCTTGCAAGAGCAGAACCGCAGCGGTCAACCATCCAACCAGCAGCCACGCTCGACTTTCCTTGATTAGGTATCTTGCGATAACCCCTGTACCCGCTACACTGCGCCATTGGTGTAGGGCCTACATAGCTCTCAGGATCACTTTAGGATAATTAATTCTTCAGGGGTTCTACCGATGCCACTCCTCAGCGTAAGGATCGTGCAGTGGTCTGGAAGAACCTCGTAAAACAATAGTAGCCCTGAGTCATAGCCTAGATACAAATAGTTCAGAAGGATATAGAAAGGGCGATATTAAAGGATATCAACCCTTTGCCTTCCTTAACCCTTTCCATAGCCCCTGAATTTCAAATGTGACTAAGTTCAGCACTTGCTGTACTGATGGTGAACATCTTGAAATTCTCTCCCATAAACTCTACTTCCACTGCCAGTATAGGTAGCTTATGCAAAATCTTTAATCCCAATTCAAAAGGCATAGTTCTGTTACTTGCTATCATTGGAGTCTTGAAAGATCCTCATCCCTTAACCCACGAAATTAAACAAAGTATGCCTAATTGTAAAATTTAATAGTATTGCAGTTTTATCCATATACTGAAGCCTGATTATGGGATGAATGTACTAAAGTGGGAAAAACGTCAAGTCAATTTATAAAAATACCTTTTCTAAACGATTATGTTCATTTTTATTTGAAGATAGCACAAACATACATTACATGCATAATGTTAAAATCTCTTTATGGGTTAAGTTAGGTTGATTGGGATGGGTTATTGGGTGGTTATGAATCACATTGATACGTTGAACTTTAATCTCCTTGTCCCATGATGCATTTCATTTGTGCACAACACAAATCATAAACTATGTCACCAAATATGTAAGGAACTTTACAATGTCAAAGCCTGGAGAGCAGGCGGACCCAGGGAGTCACGGGTAGAGATCTCCCGTAGTTAATACTGACGCTCCTTGGTAGTCTGTTGCAAATAATGAATGTACCACTGAAAGGGGATCACAGTACAACTGATATAAAAGCGCACGATTCTAAGGATATTTTGAATACTGAAAGAAACTTATTTAGATCACATTATGCAATGTCAAAGAAAATTATAATTTGTTAACAGGCAGCATAAATTGAAAGAACGTAACGGTACAGAAATTATAAGAATTTGAATACAGACATTCGCGATCGACTGAAAAAGCGAATTCCTTGTACAGGGAAATGCGATATTACATTGACCAAAGCCACGCCAATTTATCGGTTCCACGTAACACCCTGTACTGGCTGCCAATTATCAAGAGATCGCGCCTGACTCGGCAGATAACGGTCTGAGGAGCGACGCTTGCCACAGCGTTCCGTTCGGTTTTTCTCACCATTCAACGTAATCGTCTTTGGCGCCTCAAAGCCCCTTCAATATTTGCCCACAAACATCACGCCGCAAAAATAAATCAAAATCGGTAGTTTGTGAAGTGTGCGCCGCCCCCCCCTCCTCGCCCCGCCCGTCTTCATATGGAAATCCCTCAAACGAGGCAAACAGTGAGAACGGGCACTTGATTGCCCCCCTCCCGCCCCTCGACCCACCCCCGATCCCCTCATTTAAGCCGCTCCGACAGTGCTGTGTTTGAAGACGCCTTATTACATCTCCTTTTCTCGCCCGCTGTACGGACCATCAATTTAGTCCGTGTTTACTTAAAGCGATTTGCCATATCAAAGGCGGACAAACAATCGTTTAGCGTGTTTACTTTATTCTAACAACTTTTGCTCCCCAAAAGACCGTTCGTTGCCGGTCGGTTCGTAAAGGGCTTTCGTACTGTGGTTAGCGGGTTGCGACTTTCCTGGAGCAGCCTTTACATCTCGGGTGGATTTAGTAGGGGAATTAGAAAATTATAACATAGTGTCTACAGTTTGAGCGTACGAGAAATACCATCAAATACCGAATATAGAAGGCAGAAAATAACGTACAAAACATTGCAACTCAAATGAAATATTTCCGGGTGTTAAATGTCACCAATTAAAGTGTTCACATTGGCTCTTTATACAAACAACTAAAAATAGTATACGGTATGATAAAACTTTTTTCCCAAGTCGAAAACATTGTGAAATTAGAAATGTTCGGGAATAAAATAAGATGCTTGATCTATAAGTAATATAAAAACTGAAGTATTTTGAAGTTATATTAACATTTAGGAGAATAACGTCAGTCTTTTTTTTTGATATTACGGAGATGCAGAGTTAGGTTTTACAAACAAGTTAACGTAACGTGTCCGAGCCAACAACTTTGACGTCAAATTGACTTAGCCAGTGGCCCGCGGGAGATCGCAGGCTTTTGACAGATTACCAGTCAAATCGCCTGACCCGAGGTCTTAACCCGGTTAGGGCGCGAGAGGACGGGACCAAAGGGTCAGAAGGGTGTTACACAGGACGTGTCAAAAACAGGTTAATTGTCCACTAATTAAGAAGCAAAGACAAGTCAGAGATCAAACGGCCGGCAGAGTGATTGGACGCCGGTGTTCCCTCAAACACGCCAAAAGGATTACCGTTTTTCCAAAATGCGAGACGAGAATTTAATCAACACCCGGCCGCCCCGTCCCGTCCCGTCGCCTTGCGGTGCCCCAATCAAGCGTTGGCCGCGCCAATCACGCTTTCATGTCCGGAATTTGATTGACTTTGCGAACGAAAGTGGTGTTAGAGTGACGAGGTTAGGATCCGATCATCTCGCTGATTGGCGCGAAACTTTCCATTCTCTGTCTCTTCTCCGGCTCAACTTCTATGGAACGATTTCATTCTAGGTCGTATCATTAAAAAATCTTCTGTTCACATTATTTCGATTTAATATTTTCCCATCGTGCCCGCTCCTACAATCTTCAGCCGCTAAAATTGTTTTAATGTTATATATAACGTATTTGGTAAAATCAAATTTTTATTAAAACACAGCGAATGTTGATAGTTAATTTTATATTAGGTATTATTTTGTTACAAATTTACACGTGTTTCTATTTGCAGTCAACGGCCGCGGAAGACACGGCGACAACACGCTGCTGACGACGGGCCCAGCGGATACGGTGTGTTTTCAATTAATTTGGCCACCCCTCAAAGTGACAACTAGCACAAAGGAAAACACCATTACGGATATCGGCAGTTTTCCCTCCTTGGCTAACGTCAACATAGGTAAAGCCGGCGGCCACTGTTTACGCGCCGAAATTGCTTTTCCCACAGCTAATTGATCGGAGCTTATTATATAATAAATGATAAGGGAGGATAGAGCGGGGGGTCGGGGGGGGGTGGCCGCGGGGCTACAACCCTATAGTCTCTATTAATTAACCTAACTTATTAACGCGCTAATTAAATGTGGTCGGAGATGCGCGCTGCACAGCGTGTGCGGTATGTGCCTAATGAGGAGCATGTGTCTCTTACCGTCTCAGACGCCTAATTATTCGGTCGCTTCTCTCGATTTCCTGTCGTTTCGCAGTCGGCCCCGCCGCGACCAGACCTCTGAGACACTAATGATCCTCTAAATATACACTTATGATCTAATCTCGCCGTGCGATTCTAGATTCGGCGCACGGCAATTAGTTGGCGGGGCAATCAATTTCCTGTGACATTAGTTAACAAGGAACAATAATACAGCAACAATGCCATTTAACTTCTGCAAGATGGGGCTCGGCCAAATATATTTACGTTTGATTATTCAACGCATGTTATCTTAATTTTAGGCAAACTCGAGCGGTGTTATAACTAATTATTTTCCGGTTCAAAACACGGCGAAACATTACTATCATAATTGCAATCTTAAAATATTTCAGCCTCGTTGTGGTGAGCCAAATTATGTTAGGCCAAAACAGAACATTGGCCATTGTTTGATCGCACATGTTTGCTCTAATATAATTTAGCTCTCCAAAGGGAGCCCAAGATTTTAATTGTGATAGCAATTTTTCGGCGTGGGATTGAACAGAAAAACTTTGAAAACAATCAATATATGTTTAACTATTGAGTCTCCTAGTCAAACATGCATTATACAACTGTTCACTGTACAAATAAAAAATTTCAAGTTCAATCTGGGTACGTGTTTCTTGAAGACGATTTGCAAATTAAGCCTCTTGTCTCTATGGAAATCAACTAAGCGATGTCTTGAACGGATTCCTCGTATTTCTTGTCGATTTACAACCTAATTACTAACAACATTCGTATGGCACTCACATATAACAGTTACAATGGTTGGAACATTAATTACTGGTGAACAATGCCGGTTACAAACGGTAATACAAGAAAACACGACCTAAATATGTACAGTAGAGGTCGTAAACTGTACAGAAGAAATACGGGCCCAATACGGGCCACATTCCTCCTCGTAGTTTACGGCCTTGCCGGCAGGAATTCATGTGAGTACCGAGGTAAAAATTGGGACTCGGGGGTCAGGATCGTAAAAAAGCGCGAAGAAGTAGGCCAGTTCGGGGTCAGATAGCGTCGACTGCCAGGACCATATGTCTGCGACACATCGACCTCGGTTACTACGACATTCGATAGTATATTGTACAAATACTTAGTGTTAGACGCGATAAAACTAGAGGTTATTCCGCGTCAGACCAGGAAACATAAAGCCGTTACACGCGCTGAAGTACCAAACATCACATTATAGCCGAAGACTTTCTTTGGGCGAGCACAAGAAACGACGGGTCTAAATAGATCACCGGACGTATTACACACTACACCTGGGATATGTGATATATTCTGGACAATATAATAAGTTTAATTATGATAAGAACGATTTTCAAAATTATATTAAATTATAAATGTGGACCAAAATATCGAAGCAATCTAATATGAAATAAAGAAACGGAGTTCAACAACATTTAGAATAGCGATATCATACGATACTTTGAAAGGGTTCTCCACAATCGCTACATGTAGAAATGTCAATGGTAAATCGATAAAAAATAATTAAATTTTAGATCTATCAATTGACAGAATGTACTTGCTGATAATATGTAAAATTAGCACCAATATGTACACCAGCCGAGAAAATAATAGTAACAAACAACACTGGTGTAAATAAACAAGATCCATATAATCGTAAAATTATAGACCTTTAGTTAACAATTAATATCTTGTTAACAATTTTACAACTAAAAATTATTGACGAACGCGTTAAATTAGTAACATTAAAAAACACTCGACTTCAATTTAAAACTAACATAAATATACCTAACACTTTACTTCCTTCGATTTAAAAACACCAGTACCTCAAACGCATTTAAATTTAAATCCGTTCTGATTTAACAGCCTATATTCTTGGTTCCAGCCCCAAGAAGCAATGGTGATTTTCAATCGATGTTATACTTTGAAGAATTCCATAAAATACAAACCGACAGAATAACATGTATTACACTTTGTTATTCTGATACGAGAAATAATAGTAAGATCGTAGTACGGTAGTATTTCTAGGATATTGTACGTGATACATTTTAATATACAACTACATAATTAGCTAACAACTTACTCACATAAAAAAATCAAATGATGGAATAGGAATTTGTTGAGCATTTTGTTTGAGTTTCATTCGTTCATAACATATGCAGACGACATGGACAAGTGACATTTTGAAAATAAAATAAACTTCCTTAAATTACCTTAATGAGTCTTAAGCATATAATTTATCACAGACTTATTGTAAATTTAATTGAGATACATTAGAAGCATGTACAAAAAACAAAGTGCTGGAAGATACTAACACGTAGAATCCAACAATGCCGTTTCCAATGCTGGCCTTCTCCCGCCGAACGACGCGCTATCTACGGGCTGATCACATTAAACAAAGCACTTACAAAACAAGGCGGCCGATTAAGAAAATGAAATCACGACTAGTTAGTGGGGGGATCGTAAAATTAAAGGAGCGGCGTTGTGTTGCGGGGGGAGGGGGTTGGTGAGAGGAGGGGGAGAAAGTGCTCATTACGGCCAGGTACCAGGTCGGCAATAATTGGCATATAACTTTATTGCGGGTTCGCTAACAACCTTCCGCCGTTGGTTTATAGTAAACAAATACAATAAACTACGGCCCATTACCTCGCCATCTCCTCTCTATTACATTGTTCCAACTGGTAACGCCGCAGTCCGTCATCTGCCTTCAAACAATCCTAATGAGTGGGGAAGAAGTAAAGGTGGAAACGCTGCACGTTACATACATGCACTATGATGTCATTTTTACATTTAATCTATCCTCATATACACGCCACTGATTCACTTTGCTAAAACCATTTCTTCAATTAGAACAAACTTGGACAATAATGTAAAATTAGGACCAATGAATGACCATAGGAAACTACGGCCCATTACCTCGCCATCTCCTCTCTATTACATTGTTCCAACTGGTAACGCCGCAGTCCGTCGTCTGCCTTCAAACAATCCTAATGAGTGGGGAAGAAGTAAAGGTGGAAACGCTGCACGTTACATACATGCACTATGATGTCATTTTTACATTTAATCTATCCTCATATTCACGCCACTGGTTCACTTTGCTAAAACCATTTCTTAAATTAGAACAAACTTGGACAAAAATGTAAAATTAGGACCAATGAATGACCATAGGAAACTACGGCCCATTACCTCGCCATCTCCTCTCTATTACATTGTTCCAACTGGTTAACGCCGCAGTCCGTCATCTGCTTTCAAACAATTCCAATCAGTGGGGAAGAAGTAAAGGTGGAAACTTCAGGAAAATAAAAGATCCCTTAGAGAATATCCTATATATTTTGAATATACATGAATCATTAAAAAGCACATCCAAAATCTTCAGAAATTTGGCCAAATTTATACTTTTCCAATTGTGTTAATGAAAATAGTTGACCTAATTATCAAGCCCACATTCCCTATGTTTCAATTAACGTTACGGTGACTATAAAAACCTCCCAACACTATCTACCTTCACTTCGGCAAGGAAACAAAATTTGTGAGGCAGCAGCATAAAAAGCAGAGACGAACTGTCAGTCGACTTCGACAAAATCATATTTCCTCAAGACAATCAAATCGTTGAGTGACGTTCATCTGGTGACGATATTAGTCCCGTCTCCCTTCCCTTCTGCGTTCGCGGTGTACAAGCCCACATCTGAGTTCAACTTGGATACTGAAACAAAGGCTGGACACAATTGCAGTAATCGACTTGATCTTAAAACCACCAACGTCTTTATTTATCAATGTTATTTGGCTAAAGCATAATGCTATCCACTTCAGAACTAACTAAATTCAAATTTACAGTACATCATATTTATAGTACATCATCCGTTGGAAAGTAAGTTAAAGATGATTACCCTTTTTTATCTTATCTGAAAGTACGTTGCCCATTAAAAATGTTATTGTTCGTCAATAAATTTATACATGGATGTTAGTCCCTTTTAAAGTATTATCTGGGCACAATTGCAGTAATCGACAAGATGGTTGGTCATAAAACCACAAACCTTTTTATCAATATTATTTGGCTAAAACAAAATGCCATCTACTGCAAAACTGACTAAATTCAAGTTTACAGTTGGAGATACATTGAGGGTAGTACAACATGTGTTTGAAAGTAAGTTGAAGATTATTACCTTTTTTACTGTGTCTGAAAGATACCTTGCGCATTAAAAATGTTGTATTCCGTCAATACATAATTAATAAATGATTGTGGAATCCCTTAAAGTGCCATCTTTGAACGTTCTTTGGGAAGAGCCATTCTTTAATTGGTCAATAGCAGATGAGATTAATAAATATAAATTTAAATACTGTGTACAATTAATTTTGGTGCCCACAAAGGCTAACCCTCGCCAATCAACCTTCATGAAGACCATTTTTATGTGTCGAGGAAGCCTACAGGCGCTTCGGACTGGTGCGTTGTTGGAAGCAAGTGAAGTGACTGACACTTAGGAAATATGGGCAATTCTCGAGGGATTTGTTTACTAAGCGCCGGTGTGACGGCAGCTAGTCACGGGAACAGTTTCGCGCCTCCCGTTCTTATCGCCTAGAGTTCTCTCGGCCGCGGGATCGATCCCGGCCCTGGCCGAGGAGATCGACAACATGCGACGGCCACTTCCTGCCGCCGCCACCACCCCCTCACTTCCTATGCAAATACCAGTGTTCCAGTGTTAACTAACGACAGAATATGTGTCGGTACCTTGCCAACACCTGACCGGTATTAGGAAATCGAACAATTAATGATGTGGAAGAATTGTAATTGTTAATATCGTTTTGGCAGATGCTGCGTTGTTGTATGAATCAACGCGTGTGATTTTTAAAACAGAAATAACAATGTGAAAATATTCTTTACAATATTGTAATCCTTTCCACTATTAAAGTTTAAAATCTTTTTAGTTAGGGCCGACTGTACTGGACAATGTTAAACCTCACGAACCTTTACGGCCTTATGTTTAGTCGTAGAATAATTACTTATTTGAGATATTTCATGTTGAATAAATAACGCCTTTTAATTTTTTTCTAGTACTTTATTGTTAAAGTATACAAGAACTAATTAAAAGTTATTGGATTCTTACTAATTATATCTTTAAATGAGACATACCGCATAACAAACTCTCCAATAAACAATAACGACGTAAAATTGCCAGAAGTTTAACATTGTTCTTAAGGAGAAATCTTACGGTTATAGCCAGCTCACGTATATACTGGTTAAAAGAATGAAATTTGAATTGTTTTAAATACACTCGCTTGATTAATTACATTGCGTATTACATTAATACTAACCGAATTATTTTATCTCAAATATGACATACAAAACAATATTAAAACGTGGAATGCGCTCGTTACCATTCCAACGCTAAAAACACGGAATGAAGTCTCAGTGGCGCGACAACTCGCAAAGTTCTGAAGCGATCGGGAACTGAAAGAAATACCGACAGTAGCTCGCGCTGGCTACAGTCGCCGCGTGTTTAACAAAGCACAAAAGAGTCGGGCGGAAAACGAATCGCTTACTTGTGTAAACCGGAAAATCCGAATAAAATAACGATTGTCGCCGGCGGCAGCCGTCCTTTGTCTCATCAAAGCACCTGGCTGGATGAGTCTCGTATTGGCCTAATATCCCGCGCGCCGCAGCGGCCTCGCGTAATGATCCAGAGGTGCGCTGTGCGGTGTGGCACGCGCATAACGAGATGAGCCCAATTTGTTGAGGTATCGGTAAACGTCCCCGCCCGGCCCGCCGGCCCACCCCGTCTCACATCCGACAAAACTATTCCAATTTGTGTGGGCTAACAACGACTCCACTTCGCACCCGCGCCTTGCTGATAACTCTCTCTCTCTCTCTCTCATCGCGAGAGAAACTCTCCTTACTGTTGTCGACGGCTTTTCTGGTATTACAAGTAAGGTGAGCTCGGTTCAGGAGTCAAAAATATAAAAATGACAACAGATTAGCAATGCATTATTGCAATTAATCGAAAACGATCATTTACTACGGCGGCAAAATTATGAATTTGTTGAACGAAGTGACAATTTTATCCTTAAGCATGGCCAAATAGGAAAAATTCTGTAATAAAAAATGTTAGTCGTTGTAAACCACTATAAGAATTTCCAGCGACGAAAACAAAATAAATAGTATATTTCTTTAAATTCAACAAACTTAATCATTTTAATAACGTATATAGATGACTTGTTAAGAAAAAAAATTATATATATACACAATGTATATATATATATATCGTATGCATATACATATATATGTATATATATTCCTATATACTCTGTAACTAAACAGATAAAACAATTTTATTACAATTTAGGAAATTATCTGGATAATGACGTAATGCTTTATTAGGAAATTAAGCTTTCGTGTCCCGTTTTGGTTACGTCATCAAGATCACATGTATTTTTCTACCTAATTCATGAAAATATTGGAAAAACTTTAAATGGCATTGAAATGTTTTAAATATATATATATATATATATATATATATATATATATATATATATACATTGTAATATATATTACGTATATTATTGTTATATTATATTATTGTATATATATATAAAAATGTATGTATTCAATTTAGATAGTGTTATTCGTCAAGTAATATTAAAAATATTTCAATATCTTTTAAACTTTTTTCTATATTTTCATGAATCTAGGTAGAAAAATACATGTGATGACGTAACTAAAACGGACATCAAAGCTTAATGCATTACATTATCCCGATACTTCCTTAAATTGTAATTATATTGTTTTATATGTTTAGTTACAGAAAGAAACTACCATGCAGTCATAAAATGTAATAAACGTAACAAATAAAAATTATAAATTTGTCGTAACTATTTTACGGATTTCAAATCGAGTTCATTTAATGAAGGATTCCATAGTAGTTAATACGAATGTTTCTTTGTTTAAAGTTGACCGTGGATTATTTGACAACTTCTCTCATTAATAAATAAATTATTTTAGAAACACCTTAAAGTATTATAAAACCACGGTAGATCTAAGGAGGCAATTGGTATTCACAAGGTTCCTCACTAACGTACAACTGCCAAAGATGAATTTAAATCCTAAAATTTCCAATTACGAATGGAAAACATCGAATGTGACGAGATTCATGCATAAAACCATCGAATGTGACGAGATTCATGCATAAAACCATCGAATGTGAAGATTCATGCATAAAACCATCGAATGTGACGACATTTATGCATAAAACCATCGAATGTGACGAGATTCATGCATAAAACCATCGAATGTGACGAGATTCATGCATAAAACCATCGAATGTGACGAGATTCATGCATAAAACCGTCCACATTACAGCACATCTATCTGCGGCAGCTAGCCTCTCGCCCTCCGCTACCGATTGTTCATTTCACTTCTATGTCCATGTGCATGCAGCTGTTGCCTTACAAGCTGGAAAAAGGTCGAGGGCTTGTACGAGTAAGTGTTCCAATAAAATGTTATTTAGTATCGAACATCAATTACAGCAATTGAAGAACAGTGAACGTTCAGTTTGCTTCCTTTAGTTATACTTTGCAAGCACATAGAAAAGTTCCACGCAAGGTCGTAGTTAAGTAAGATGTGTGTCCAAGTTTTCCTCCCGTTAGTGTTCACAAAATACATTATATTTCAGCTAGATGAAATTAGAAAAATTTAATATTTAGAAATATATTAATAATACAGATTTTCTGATATAGTATAATTTTAATTTCACTGGTAAATAATCTACATTAAATCTTATTCCTTTGTGATTATGATCAAATCAATAATGAATCTTACTACACTTAGAATAATAGATTTTACCAGAGGTAAACAATACTCGCGGACAAAGACGTAACAAAAGTTAGTTTCTGAACTCTGCCTATCTCACTCGATGGATGAAAAGAAAGGAATCCTTTTTGCAGTAAATAAAGAACTTAATGGAAGAACAAAATCATTACGAAAAGAAATGAAGTTAATAACAACTCCAGCTAACATAATAAAGAGTTGATTTTTAATCAATGATATGGAAACGCGTTTTACTGCAATTATTGTATAAAATATGCATTCAACCTGAACAGCTCCCAGAAGAGGACATCGCGACTCCACCCTTCCCCTCCCCAGCTACAGCGTGATACATATTTCTGGCTACATCCTTATGGCTCCACAGCAACATAACCTAACTATGCCTGAAGGAAGCAGATGAAGACGTAGAGCGCTGTATCTGCGACTATTTAAACTCGTCACAACGACACTCGACGGCGAGTGACAAAGTGGCCTCACTTCCCTATTCATTATGCCGGCCGAGCCACTCCTACTTCAGCCACTTTGTCACCACTCCGCGATTGTGCTTGTCGGCCTCATCTTACACAACCTCTGCGGTAAAGTATCTTACACTAACTCTGCCAATCTTCCTGTCATTCATGTTTACAACCTAATTTGTGAAACACATCCATTATGGATTTCCTATACTTTAGTACAGGGTTAATTTTACAATAAAATAATAATAAGAAAAGAAATATAATCAATCAGATGTTGTCTAGATTATGCGTTAAAGCGCGGAAAGGTATATGAAGATACAGGCAATGTGGAACAACGGTTGTGGTTGTGGACTCGGGTGGATTACGCGATAAAGCGCGGGAGGGCAGGTGAAGATAGCAAGCAGGCAATGTGGAACAACGGTTGTTGTTAATTCTGAAACAGCTGATGAGTGACTCGGGTGGATTACGCGATAAAGCGCGGGAGGGCAGGTGAAGATAGTAGGCAATGTGGAACAACGGTTGCAGTTAATTCTGAAACAGCTGATGAGTGACTCGGGTGGATTACGCGATAAAGCGCGGGAGGGCAGGTGAAGATAGCAAGCAGGCAATGTGGAACAACGGTTGTTGTTAATTCTGAAACAGCTGATGAGTGACTCGGGTGGATTACGCGATAAAGCGCGGGAGGGCAGGTGAAGATAGTAGGCAATGTGGAACAACGGTTGCAGTTAATTCACAACGACCGCCGGTTAATGAAAGAAAATTGTTTAGAGGCAAGAAGTAAAACATTTACTTTTGCCTTAATTGGAATCAAGCCAAGTTACAGCTTCTACATTCCGTAATTTAATTTGGTTCAGCAGCGAGAACACCTTTGAGTTTTATTCTTCAAATTACCGGAGGAAATTAAGTTTGCCTCTCGGCGCGTCTGGCCCGAGCGATCGGCATCTGGCGGCATTTTTGTTCCCGGGACGGTAATTATGTTAATCTCCATTTGCACGTATTTGAATAGCGAAGCGGCCCGTGTCCCGCACCAGCGCTGTTAAATGCCGATTGTCGTAATTCAATATTCAGTCGCGGCGCGCGCCCCCGGCGCTTCCTTTACACCTTGCGCCCTCTTGGCGGCGCTTCCTAATTTTGATAAAGGCGTTTTGGTATCTCATCTATTGATCATGACATGGAAGTCAATGTCAAAATTTAAGTATTTTAATTTAGATGGACAGTTTATGAAATTACAAGATACATTAATTATATCATAGTAAGCGGCTCGTGAATAACGTGATTAAAACGCATTTGTCAATGACAAATATTGTACATTATTTTTAAATTTACAAAATAAGAATCAAAGGAGAAGAGCAATAAGTTCTTGTCCTTAATCCACGAGGATCCTCTGACAGAGTGGCGGATGCGGTAAAAAGCAGAGTAAGACATAATTCACGCTAGCCCGTAAGAATAGACGAGGGCCGTTAACAGACGATAAAATTAGCATGAAGGTGTAGTTAAGCAATGCGGGGAGAGGGGCGGGGGTTGATTAAGAGGCCTAGAGGTTTATTATTTACGATAACTCCGCACCTGTAATACGATTTGTTGTACAAAGTGGAGATTACAGTTTGACGTGCCTTTGTAGTCCGAGACAGGGCAGGCCGCTCTCTGCTGGCCGGCAAGTTCTGCACCTCGGGCTAATCTTGTGTTTTATCACTGGCCCTGGCACCGGCTTCAAAGGCCGCTAACTAGGTTCTGGCGTGGCTTGCGCCCACAACGAGTTTGTCAGAGTTACGCTAAGTCCCGGCCAGAGTTCGGATCGCTGAAGGGCTCGTGTTTGCCAGTTTGCCGGTGTCTCTGCTGCAGACGTAACCCGCTTGGGAAGTTCCAGTTCTGTAACGCTTCTTACTGCAGTCGACACCCAACAAATACAGCAGGCACAAAGAAGTTTGGAATCAGTTTCAGAGTTAGGAAGGCAAGGGCATTGAGCGACCAAAGTGTAAATGATGAATGTACTGACTGGAATGCAAATCCTGATCCTCAAGAATCAGCAGTACCACCGACCTTCAATTATGAAAAATTACATTTTAAGTATAAATGCAGATAAATGCCTTTGGGCACGGGCCGTTTTTTGCAACTTTGAGATTATGCTGTTGATAAGCCAATATCGCATATCTCGTCCATTACTTCCAGCCCAAACTTAGACATATTTTTGTCGATATGGTTGGGTAAAGTCATCGAATAATAATTAGTGAAAATCTTAATAATTGAGCTTTTGACTTTACACTAAAAACTTCATTTCTACAAACGCAAGATCGTGTTTATTCATGCACACCCACGGAATTTGGTAGAGCGTTAGCGAAGCCTATTACTCAGGGCTGAAAAAAACCTCTGTTCTGTTTGGTTGTATGCCAGTCTCTTAGCAGACTAACTTGAAAAAAAAAAAAATTAACACAGGCTGTTAAACAATTTGGTATGAATCAGTAAGCAACAAAACGAATCAATTTTTCACTACCAGATCTGAGATTTACAGTTTAAACATTGCGATAAATCGAAGGCAAACCCATAGCGAAGGGTTGGGTTCGTGTCGTGGCGGTAACCTTCTATGGTAGAACCGTTCCCCTACAATTTGGTGTAATGGCCCGCGCACAACAATATACACGGTACGAGCAACCATTGTTTTTCGTCTTTAACATTTGCCCGCGTCTCACTTATTCATACATGTTGTCCGTATCCGGGACATTATTTGTGTAAATTATAGCGGAGGGTTGAACTCGCCCCGAGTTACGATGACAGGAGGGTTGCAATTATTGCCACGCAAAGCTCGCGTGCAGGCCCGCAACCCCCGACCCCCGCCCATCGGCCCTCAACCCCGGCAGCGTTCTTTATCTCTGATAGGCCCAATAAAATATACAGGCGTACGTGTCATCGGCAATAATGTCGTCTTCCACGATTCATCCCTGACACTGTGCATGCTCTACTTGGCTGTAGTGCCGGTAGTTGCACGTGCGTCATTTGCATGCAAAGGGCATTGATCAAACTTTAGAGAATTCCTCGTGTAAAATTAGAAGGACATTAGGGTTTTATTTCGGAATGCCATGTCTAGGCGACCGTTTACAAACCCGTCTCTTTATAGATTTGACCCAGATAAGACTCGAGCACACGTCGTATATTCATGTACATATTGTGTTTGTATGGGATTTCACTATGGAGGGCCTCTGATACAAATTCACCGATGTTTTCCATATTATAGAAGTTTCAGCGACCATTCATACATTGAGCAACATATGAATGTACTGAAATTGGATACAAGTATGAACTTTAAAATGGCAGCTGTATATGATATACTAAATTTCGCTGTCGCACCACTCCATAACAGAAATAACTCCAACTTCTCAGAAGATGTAGTACTTACACACAACCACTACTAGCCAATGGATCTGATAAATTTATAAAAGGGGAATCCCATAAACTCATTAAAATAGATTACTTTAAATAATTGTTTCTTTAACGAAATACTCTTGAAGGAATGCTCAGCCTACGACTAATGTCGAGTTCTTGTTGGCAATAATACGAATACTTCTCCAGATACACCATCAAACAGGCTGTTAACGGTTTGTCCGTACAGAGCCTTTAACTATTCAGCTAGCCGTCATTATGGGGCCAGTTGTTAACAAGTAAATACCGTGGTAGAGGGGAGTAAAACAACGTTAGCAGAACGCCACTAATAATGTAGCGAACACCGGGTAGTCCACGTAGTTGTGGTTACTGACTGACGATGTGTAGTGTGGTCAGGACTGATAGACTCGTCCAACACTTTACACCTCGTGTTACTTGTGGCTTCTTCGTAACACTTTGCTAATGTCTCTACTGAAGATATTCCCTGCAACCACATCATCAGCGGACATCAGGAGGATAGTAGTCCACGTAGTTGTGGTTACTGACTAACGATGTGTAGTGTGGTCAGGACTGATAGACTCGTCCAACACTTTACACCTCGTGTTACTTGTGGCTCTTCGTAACACTTTGCTAATGTCTCTACTGAAGATATTCCCTGCAACCACATCATCAGCGGACATCAGTAGGATAGTAGTCCACGTAGTTGTGGTTACTGACTAACGATGTGTAGTGTGGTCAGGACTGATAGACTCGTCCAACACTTTACACCTCGTGTTACTTGTGGCTCTTCGTAACACTTTGCTAATGTCTCTACTGAAGATATTCCCTGCAACCACATCATCAGCGGACATCAGGAGGATAGTAGTCCACGTAGTTGTGGTTACTGACTGACGATGTGTAGTGTGGTCAGGACTGATAGACTCGTCCAACACTTTACACCTCGTGTTACTTGTGGCTCTTCGTAACACTTTGCTAATGTCTCTACTGAAGATATTCCCTGCAACCACATCATCAGCGGACATCAGGAGGATAGTAGTCCACGTAGTTGTGGTTACTGACTGACGATGTGTAGTGTGGTCAGGACTGATAGACTCGTCCAACACTTTACACCTCGTGTTACTTGTGGCTCCTCGTAACACTTTGCTAATGTCTCTACTGAAGATATTCCCTGCAACCACATCATCAGCGGACATCAGGAGGATAGTAGTCCACGTAGTTGTGGTTACTGACTGACGATGTGTAGTGTGGTCAGGACTGATAGACTCGTCCAACACTTTACACCTCGTGTTACTTGTGGCTTTTTGTAACACTTTGCTAATGTCTCTACTGAAGATATTCCCTGCAACCACATCATCAGCGGACATCAGGAGGATAGTAGTCCACGTAGTTGTGGTTACTGACTAACGATGTGTAATGTGGTCAGGACTGATAGACTCGTCCAACAATTTACACCTCGTGTTACTTGTGGCTCTTCGTAACACTTTGCTAATGTCTCTACTGAAGATATTCCCTGCAACCACATCATCAGCGGACATCAGGAGGATAGTAATCCACGTAGTTGTGGTTACTGACTAACGATGTGTAATGTGGTCAGGACTGATAGACTCGTCCAACACTTTACACCTCGTGTTACTTGTGGCTCTTCGTAACACTTTGCTAATGTCTCTACTGAAGATATTCCCTGCAACCACATCATCAGCGGACATCAGGAGGATAGTAGTCCACGTAGTTGTGGTTACTGACTAACGATGTGTAATGAGATCAGGACTGATAGACTCGTCCAACACTTTACACCTCGTGTACTGCCAATGGCGCAGTGTAGTGGGTACGGCGGTTATCGCAAGATAACCAGATCAAGCAACGCCGAGCGTGGCTGCTGCTTGGACAGGTGACCGCTGAGCGATCCTGTCCTTGCAAGCGGCCCGCCTGCCCGGCCATTGGTGGTGGTTCGGAAGTCACCTTTAAGCCGTTGGTCCCCAGGTTAAGTGTTAGAGAGGGCTTCTTAGCCCTAACTTCGCCTGGTAAAATAAGACATTCTTTACTTTACTTTTTTACTTGTGGCTCTTCATAACACTTTGCTAATGTCTCTACTGAAGATATTCCCTGCAACCACATCATCAGCGGACATCAGGAGGATAGTAGTCCACGTAGTTGTGGTTACTGACTGACGATGTGTAATGTGGTCAGGACTGATAGACTCGTCCAACACTTTACACCACGTGTTACTTGTGGCTCTTCGTAACACTTTGCTAATGTCTCTACTGAAGATATTCCCTGCAACCACATCATCAGCGGACATCAGTAGGATAGTAGTCCACGTAGTTGTGGTTACTGACTAACGATGTGTAGTGTGGTCAGGACTGATAGACTCGTCCAACACTTTACACCTCGTGTTACTTGTGGCTCTTCGTAACACTTTGCTAATGTTTCTACGGAAGATTTGTCCTGTAACCACATCATCAGCGGACATCACGAGGATAGTAGTCCACGTAGATGTGGTTACTGACTGAACGATATTTTGATTTCTAACTGTCATTATTGACAGGTTTGTATCTTCTATGTAGTAAGTCTGTGACCAAAATAACAGAGTTTGTTACAACTTTCTGTTAAAGATAATATCTGAAGATTAAAAAGTAATACACTAATAGTAATCGCATTATTTTCGTTTCGCATGTATTAACTTAAATTTCTATTTACATATTAACGTATTATAGGATGTTAACTTTTTTAATATTAACATTTACAACAAAGTAGGAACAATCCACTGATACAGTTGTAATATATTAACATTTAATTGTTGAAACCAGCTTTAAAAATACTGCATTGTATTTATTTTGAAGAAAGCATCATGCCTGCATGCCTGTTAATGCTTTAATAGGCATTTTCATATTCCTTTTCCTTTGAACCAGACGTACAGTAGCCACCTTATCCCCCTTCGTCACCCTGCCGAGTGATCTAGGCTAAGCCACTGCACGTCTCACGTCTCCCGGCAGTCAGTCAATCAGTCTAATAGAAAATCCTGTTTCCCGGGCCGACAAACACTACGAGAATACACTTTCCCGTCTCCGGGAGAACCGAACTCTGCCCTAACGAACCGAGAGCGGATCACCCGGAGCGAAAATGTGTCGACTGTTTGGCCGATCGCTAATGCAGGTAAACCCTGCCAAGTGCTTCTGATTGTAGATGTCACGACGTCAAATCGAGTTTCACCCCCGCCCCCCGACCACTCCCTCCCTCCCCACGACGTCTCTGCATGAATCAGACGTAACAAAGCAATATTTGAATAGCGATTTTACCGCTTCGCATTTAACCGTATAACACTGATTGGTCCAGATTCCGGCTGCGCTGCCAATCACAATTGTAGGTCATGTCTTTTACTTCTCCCGCCCGGTTTATTGGCCCGTTCGGCGACGGGATTCAATTCATGACCCACGGTTTACTACGGGCTGAGGCGCTGTGCTTATCGCGCGCGGGAATGGCCCTCTTCAAATCAATTCAGACGTTAGTAAATTGTTTCCTTTTTGGGATTACTGTTTAAAAATAATGCTTTCTTGGACCATTACGAATTTTAGGAGGTAATTAATTTGTAATAACATTTTGAAATGCCTGGCAAAAACTAAAAATTAGTATTGCAAAAATGTGTGACCCTCTAGTGATATATAACAATTAATTTTGTTTATTTGAACTTATGAAATAACTCGTTACAAATAAAAGGCTTAAACTAACATAGTGAACAAAACAAATATATCTAATACATTCAGTGAAAAATGTAAAAGTATATGTGCAAATTTTTAATGGCTATAAATTGAAATTTATATATTGGAAAAATTACGCTGACCCTTGAATAGAAAGGGATCAGTGAAACTTTTTCGTTTGGATTGAGTAAAACAGTTTAAAATTTACGACTGATTTAAAACTTGAAGTTTTAAGTTAATGTGTTTAAACATTATTATTCGCATGTAGCCAGCCAAGAACATGTATATAATGTTTACAATGTAATTATAATCAATGATCTAAGGTACCTTTGTTACGTAGACTAAAGTCATGACCAATAATTAGTACGTAATTTGTTGTGATGTAATAACATTTATACCAGGAACAGAAGTTATAGAGCATTCAATTTTACCGGCTCTGACAGAAATGAATTTCTTGTTTACCAGGGTTAGAAATTGTGAAACTTGCTACATATTGGTAAATATTACATGCTACTAGTTGTGTAGGTTTAAACTCCAAATACCGCATGTATCGAGCCACCATGACGCTGATTTGGATGCGTTAGAACTCGTGATTCAGAAAAGCATAAAATATAATTCTTTGGTATATATTAGGTACTGATTAATGGGTAGGTTTCAAGTCGAAATTATAAAGGTACCGAGTCAGCAAAATGTAACTTTCGTAAATAGAGGAGCTATCTTTGAGGCTGAATAAGGTTTTAGCAATAGCCCTTAAGAATTTCCAAGTGATTTAAGTTTGTAATGCTGAGATTAAACAAATATTTTTCTAATTTAATGCTTTTATGGTCCAAGCGAACATCAATCATCGCTCTGAACTAAACATTGACAGGATGCCTGCGTGCAAAGTTACCTGATGTAGTCCGCCTTGCAGAGGATCATGTTGGCCTTGGTGAAGCAGGAGGTGCCTAGGTCCGCTAGCAGGGCTCCACAGCAGGAACACTTGAGGCAGCTGTTGTGCCAGTATCTGTCCAGGGCGTGAAGTAGAAACCTCTCCACGATCTTGCCGCCACAGCCCGCGCACACCTTCACACTGCCACAGTTCTGGTTGTTGTTGTTGTTATTGTTGTTGTTGTTGTTCATGTGGTGGTGGTGATGGTGGTGGAGCGGATGGTGGGGCGGCTGGAAGGCGGGGTGGGGGTGGTGGTGCTCGTGGTGGGCCGGGTGGGGTAGCACGTGGCCGTGACCGTTGCTCTGACCACCGTGGTAGCTGCTGTTGTCCGGTGGGGGCGAGTGCGGAGAGCTCAGCTCCGTGTAGGGGTGGTAGTGGGGGTTCATCGTCGTCGTGGCGGCCAGCTTGACTATCTGGAACACACAACGTGTGTGATTAGCACAGGAGTGACAAAAATATACGATACAGTATATTACTACTACTTGTTTGAGTGGAACCACAACAAAAGTTATTGATATTCGTGTATATAAACCAATCTTGAACGGTTACAAATAGCGACTGCAGAGAAGATAGTTGTGAGGAATCAAAATTAAAAACTCCATTTAGCGGATACAGTTTTTGTATAATGTACATGAAAAATGGCGAAAGTGGAAAATTCATCGCCCCAAAAGAAAGAAAACTATAAGAATCGGTTGAAAACAAGAAACCTCACTTGTGAATAATACACTGTCCTGAAAAATGCTTGTCCTAATGTAAAGGTAAGCCGTCGAAAGTCAACAAAGACACACACACTAACTCGCGGTAACAGTGTTACTCATATAACATATAATTAAAACCTTATAATGACATACGAATAGGATTGAACGGAAAGAAAAATATCATCAAAGTAGAATCTGTATTACAAATGAGTAATTGAGAGCAAAGTGCAGCTGAGGAACGTAGAATCACGCTGAATCATGTGCAACGTTACGTACGATTTAAGAAAATGATCGTCTTTATCTAGGAGACATAAGTACTATTAAACCGTAAAACACTCAAAAAGTTAAGAATAAGGGAATAAAAGGAACACAAAGATATTTGCTGTGTCAGATTGTAGCAATGGCACTACACTTCCTACCACTGAGAGTTACAAATAATGTACAGTACTAACTACAAAGATGCGTACAGCCTTGTAATAGCTGAACAAATTGGCGAATTTTATCTGCTGAGGTTGGATAATGTGTCTGATGAATGTAACTGGAAATTATGTAGAACGTACGTGGTAAAATTGTGTAATGTATCTGGTAAAATTTATGAATTTACCATTGAAAGCTGGTGAGTGTATCTGGTAATATTTCTAACAACGTTGCGCGGTAGCTCGATATAGCAATAACCGATGCTTGAAGTAAAACAAGGCCAACAAACATGCAACCATCTCATCAACATTAATAAGCACCTAGGGCTATTAGTCAATACAGAATAGCCAACAGTCGTCACTTGATCGTTTCTAATTACGAACAATTACAATATTACACACTGCCCGACAGTGCCGACCGATTACATTACAATTTCTCGGCTTACATCCAATAAATGTTTGCTTAAAGAAACTGGCGTGCAGCCAGAATCGAACCATTACAACGTCTTTTCGCAATTGAGTAGGATTATACCGCCCCTTTCTGCTCGCTTCTGTGCGGGAGTCGGCGGGAGAAAAACCGACATTAGCATGCATTTAGGCCTCACGATTTTCAGCACTACAGTTTTGCAACTGTAAATATCAATTTGCATCGCAGATTCCGATACGGCTCTAACTTTGTGCACCTTGTTCGCTCCCCGCCAGTTAGATGTGCAACAAAGCCATTGTTCGCCGACAGCATTGTTCCGTCAACTTTACTGCTTCCATTTTCACTTATTTCAGTTATGTCTATGAATTGTAAAGGCGGACATACAGTAACTAATACGCTCATCAGTACAAGTGAGTTTCTTGGCCTATATGTGATGAAACAATAAGTTATCAAACAATGGCTCAATAACCGTTGAAAAGACTTTGGATAAAAATTGTTGCACATTGTTAAACATACTGGTACCGATGTTTTTATTGAATGAACATTTCCTTCCCCATCTTTAGACGCGTTTACTTAAGCCGAAATGAAAACAACCAAAGTATTTCATTGAAAGTGAAGCCCTTCTTATTGGAAAACAAATAAATTTCAGTAAAAACACACAATCCTCCAATAGTTTTAAATTTGTTTTTCAAGCCCTTTCGACATCCAAGATGCCATCGTCAGGTGTGAATTTAAACAATTGAAATATCTAAATATTACTACATTTTTGAAACAATTATCAGCAGTACCGGTATAGTAAATATTATAATTAATATAAGTTACGTATAAAAGTTTGGGTTAAAACGAATTTAATTACATTTTAAAAGAAATGTGAATCGGTCCAAAATCATTGTGTAGTTATTATATTTTATCCTTAAATTTTGTATTGTATAATATTTCATGAGCGCTGAGTTCTTAAATTCTTCTTGACCCATTTTTTATACGTATATTAATTATAATATTCACTATACTGCTGATAATTGTCTTAAATTTTAATAATATTTATATGTTTCCAATTGTTTAGAGTTTAATCTAAATGGTTAATTTGTATTATAATTTATATATATATATATACATTATTATGTTACATCCAATATGTAATTAATTATTAAAGTGATTTAGTTTAAGTGTCAGTTACAATGTTGTAATAGGTATGATTATATTTTACTTTTTTTGTTTTGTTTGGAGATTAAGTGGCAGAGAGGACTTTTAAGTCCTAACTTCGCCTCTGTAAATAAAGGCATTTTTCATTTCATTTCATTTTTTCATTGTTTGAATTCACGACTGACAATAGAATCATAAATGTCGAAAGGCCTTGTCAAATAAGTTTAAAATTATTGGATAATTGTGTATTTATTTTACAGAAAATAACACAATAATTATTTATAGTGGAAGAAATCACATTATTTAATTGATTCTTTAGTTGGCACAAGTATAAATACAGTTTGGAGGTCGATACTCTCGATCGGAAGAGCTCCTCCATCAAGGTTGGTGTTGTACGTAACGAAACGTCTACAACCGGCCGGAGAGTATAATTACAGAGAAAAAAGTGGTAGCCCGTGTTTAGAAGTAGACAGGACGGAGATATGAGCGTGCGTGCGTGTTGCATAGCCCCACGGGCGCAGGTGGACTGACAGGGTCTGGTGCTGGTCGCGCGGCAGGTGCAGGGAGTCAGGCAGGCCGCTCTTCTAGTGCTGTTACCACTATCGATACTAACTACCCAAGTATCGGAAATATTGTCGATACATGCCGAAATCGGATGTGGGCGGTACACTCGTCAAGTGGTTCAGAAATGTTGGAAAGTGGGATTCTCACCTAGTAGGTACAAACCTACACCCCATGTCGTGTACATGGCTAACAGGCTTCGCATGCTAAATTTCGAATCTATAGCACATTTCAGTCTCGAGATGACCTGGGGACAGATAAACAGACGAATATCAAACAGAAAAGAATTCTTCACATCCCCGGCAGTGAAAAAGAGAAATTGTGTCAGCCTACTGTGATACGATATACTTATATGCTACATGATTCATCCACATTTATAATGATCGAATCACGTTTCATAATACGTTATAATAATTCTTGATTACAGTATTAGTAATAATTGTATTGCAAACGTCATTTCATAAATAATACAAGTATTTAAATAATAAAAGTCCTGGTGATGTAGAGAGGGTACTACAACGCAAGAGACTTGTAACATTGACTATCCACTCTGTTATTGTTACTTTTACGAAGAATTGCTAGGTGTGTGTCAATATGTTGCTCCTTAGCCTGTTTACAAATTTGTTTATTCTGCTATTTCTCGTTGCCAACAAAATTACAATATTGGCCATGCTCGTCGTCACACGACCTATTAGTGTAAAATCTTTGCTTACGCTCAGCTAAATCTCATGGAGTGACAAGCATCATCATCGAACTCTGTGTTCTTCACAGAGAAATTAATCTTATTTGGTAAATTTCAAGTCTACTGTGTCAGTTCGTATTCTATATATCGTGCGAATAAACAAACAGATAGACGGACAGAAATTCCAGCCCTACAAGTGGTAGGATCTGGAACGCTCAGTCAATAAAAATATGTTTAAACGATTAAAATGTGAAAAAATTTAGACATCACCTCAAATGTGTGACTATAATGACAATTTAGAAATGGAAATTATAGCCATGTATACGGGCATATCATATTTGGCATAAAATAACGTTACAATGCATTTCGAAAAAGTATTTTGTTGCAAATATTTCATTCTTGAAGCTCTTGTCTTATTGGAAATGATATATTAATTTAAACAAACTCTCCAATAATATAAAGTTTTTTATTTTTGTGAGGCCTTTCGTACTCAATGAGTACATCTTCGGACTCACACAACTGAATAACAGTAATAATAACAATAGTAACATAAACAATTTTGTACTAAATAAAAACATATGTCATTAAAAATACAAAGAGGTAATATTCTATGACAGCACAGTATGTTATATGTATATATAAAAATAAAGTTTATATTTAGTTAAATCAAATTTTTAAAAATTCACCGTTGCTTTATTTGATTTAACTAAATATAAACTTTATTTTTATATATACATATAACATACTGTGCTGTCATAGAATATTACCTCTTTGTAATTTTAATGACATATGTTTTTATTTAGTACAAAATTGTTTATGTTACTATTGTTATTATTACTGTTATTCAGTTGTGTGAGTCCGAAGATGTACTCATTGAGTACGAAAGGCCTCAAAAAATAAAAAAAATTTATATTATTGGAGAGTTTGTTTAAATTAATATAACAGATATTTCGTTAAGAATACGCATTTCAGGATAAAGTTTCAGTGTGTTTTAGGTCCACTGAACTAATAATACACACTCGTATATCAAAACGAGAACCACACAACGTCTGTTTTATTTACAGCCGCGTTAGATACCTTTCGTGAAGACAGAAAATATAGAAAAATTTTCGTACCAAGTACTTAACTAATAACGATCTTCTCGTGTTAATTTTTAGAAATCAGATAATCTAAAAACTTTCACAATTAACGAAATTAACGTTTGTTCTTTTTTGGAGGCAGGTAACATGTATATGAAACGTTCCTACGGGGAAGGAAAATTTTCTATGCAAAACCAAATTGGTTATTGACTACCAAAACAGTAACGAGAAAAAAGGGTCTTTGCTTTTCTCCCGGTTGTTAGTTTCGATATCAGGCGATAATACCGAGGAAATATGACCCGATTTTACGGCACAAAGACCCAAAACGATTGCTTTTCTTCCGATACCAGTTTTCGATACTTTCCTCCTTCCGATACTTCAATGGCATCGACGCGGGTTGGCAGGTGGTATCGAATAGATAAATCGACAACCGAAAGTATCGAATCAACGTTAACCGCATACTAGCGGCGGCAGCAAAACAGCATGACAAATCGCTAAGTGGACGCTGATGGGCCATGGTAATGCTGTACTGCCGCTCCACACCGCTGCACCAACCGAGACCGAGAGTATCGCAAAGTGTCGTCAACTCTACCGGAACATCAGCAGGACCTACTTCTTTGTGGTTCAGCGCGCGGAAGTATTTTGAGGACTTCCTGGGAAAATAGGAAAGCTCGGTCTGCAACTATTTTCCATCTGAAGATCCTGTATCTTCAACTTTCCAAGCATCACGTGAAGAAGACATTACAAACAACATGGAGACGTGTCGTAATGTTAACGATTCTTAAGGTTTATACTTACTATACGTTGTGAGTCAGACCTTTAAATAATTTATCTCACTATTTATTTCACTCCAGACATTCATCTATAATTACGAAGTCACTGCTGTTACGTCTGTCAAAGACCAATCAATTAACAAGTTAACGCCTTTAGAACATTTAAAATATACGCTGTGCCTAAATAATTAGGTTATACAGGGAGAATTAGCAGTGCTAAAAACGTTACAATAAACAGAAAGTTACAGTAGAAACCATTTATTAAGACCAATAAGTAACTTTTATTACACAACTTCATTTATTACTCAAGGAGGGTTAGTAAATTAAAAACATTAATATGACTATTAACGTTTAATCTTAAATTTCAATACTTCAATTAAATTTTGACTGATTGTAAATTACTATACGTGAAAAATATCTTATACAAAGTGCTTTACATTTAATGCCAGCTACATTTTATAATTTAAAAAGAACTTTGAATATTTTACTAAAAGCATTCTGAAAGTATCATAATTGAGTTGTAAATATTGTGTCCATTTCAGGTATTACTAAATCTGGTTATATTTTGAAAATTAAGAAAAAGTATACATCAAACTTTGGATTGTAATAGTTTTTCGAGCCCTATAACCTATTACATTGAAGAAGATACTCTTAACGAATAAAGTTTAATTTACGAAATATGATCTTAGGGTGCTCGTCAAGCTCTAACAATCTAACTTCACCACCTTCTACAATAAAACAAAAAAGTGCACAATAGATTTTATACCTTTACAAAGATTCCCATTTTTTGTATTTCTTCATTGAGTAAAAAGTATAGCTAATATTTAGCAAAGTTTTGCAGACAGATTAATTATAATTTTCAATTTCAAGTTAGAAATTTCCATCTTTGATATGCCGCACTAGGCAGAAATATACAACATTTTAAATAGTATTTTATATTATAAAATTGTAACGGTATTAATTTTTCCGAGCTAAAATGAATACACTTCAACCATTGTGTACAGACACCCACATCTTTCTACAGAATTTATATTTTGCACAAATAAATGAATCCATAAGGCAGTATGTAACTGTTTCCAAGCAATGTCATGGCGCTCTCTATAACACGATGGAAATTAAAGTTTAAGAGCCGTCTGTATTATCGGCCATCTCGATTTTATTTCCATATGAAGAATGTTACAGCCCAAACACATTTGCACTCTTAATCGTGGATTTATGTTTTTTCGTTTTAATGACATAATGAATACCCATCCAACCGAGTTTATCCGTTTTTCAATATTTTATTGGTTACTCTCAAAATGTTTAATACTTCATGCTACAGTATTTAAAAAAGTATATAATTTCCCAAGAAAATATCAAAAGCGTTTGAGTGCGTCTTTACCGTATTATCATGAGACATTTCACGCAATTCTACGTCCAAAAATAAAGTCGTAAAAGTATGTTAAGTACAGTATTGTTATGGGATCAATCTTCATGGTGTAAGTCCGTACGACATCAGTGTTCTTGTGGGTAACTGGTAAACGAAGTTATTAACTATAAAAAAATGTTAAAAGTCAAAATTGAGACATAAAATAAGTCTAATGGACATTGTTCGCGTCGATCTTTGTGGAACAACTTGACAGCAACAATGCCAGGGCTGTGTGATGCGGTGCGGTGCGGTGCGGTTCTGCGGTGCACACAGGTGCGGTGCGGTCGATCACGCCTCGTTTAGTCGAAGCGATCGGCCGTGAACGGTCACGATTAAGTAAACGGCCTTGTTCGCCAAACGGCCGAAACCCGCACCTGATTGTACCGGTGGGAACCCGACTGAATGATTGAAACTGAACCGCAAGATTTAGGGTTGGGGGTAACGCGTTGCGCTAAAAAGTACATTGTCGAAGGTGAGCCTGTAAAGTGATCTTGTTCACGCTCGGCTGCAACTGAAACCATTCTGTAATTGTGCGGTTTCGGAAATTGAAGCTTACCGCAAGTCGATGAGTCCATACTAAATGCTATGAATTTGGCAAAAATATTATATATATATATATATATATATATATATATACATTAAATTTGTATAAATGGCAATAGCCTTATTTAATTTCAATAAACAATGAATCGCAAAAAGTACTTGCTCCGCCAGGAATATATTATATATATAATTTGTTACAGGCATAAAGGAATTAACGATGTTAAGATTTACATTTATTTTAGATTCTATATATTTAACAAATCGTCATTTCGATTTTAGAACATATTTAGAACACTTGAGGACAAATTAGATTCTTCTGAGAAATTATCTTACAAAAATAAAACTGACTACAAGCATTTCACATGATTTAAAGATTTTCTATATTATCGAGTAGTCTAAATTCTTAGTAGTCTAAAATTTAAAGAATCAAAGATAAACAGGCGTTGGTCCGAGTCGTAGACAGCTTCAACATGGGCACAAGTGTCATGGCTCTAATCTTTATAATTTGCCTTTTTATAATTAATTTACAATATTTTCTTTAGATTTCAAATACGTACGATTAGTAATTTTGAAATTATAACTAAACCGTTCGAACTGTTTCACTAATCACGTTATGTCGGAATCTGTTATCGACCGTCCGGATGCTTGCAAAGTGTACTTGTCAACTTAAACTGGACCCTATCGATACTTTGAAAACAACGAAACATAAACTGCTATCAATGTCCAAGTTGTTGTAATAATGGTTCGCGATTTCAACCGGAAGAGACCTAATGAATTAATGTAGCATTCATGTTCAGCATAAACTGTAGCTGGGAGAAGAGATGACAACATCCGTGATCGGACAGCCTCGTTGAACACACAATTAGCCGTGAGAGACTGGGAAAGAGGTGCGTGACCACGTTTATATTGATTGTCGGTTACTTCACGCGGGCTCACTTCATTAGTGCGGAGTCCGCTCGCTCTTGCTGCCACAAGGCGGGTGTTCACGCACTGTGCCTGGGATCTACACGCTGTCAGATATGAAACGGATATTTTTTACTGATAGTCACTAATTGAACAGTATCGAACACGGAATCCCTTTTGGGTCGGTTGAAAGTCACGCCTCCCTCCGGGCAGAACACTCAAGGGGTGGTTGAAGCCTAAATTATAGGTTTAGCTTAAATTAGGGTAAGACACAATTAATATTTGTATCCAGACTAATAATTACTTCTTTAGTAAACTGTTATACCTCATTATTAACTTTTTTCATGTATACAACCTGTTCAGATGTCATAAAGATGTTTAAAAAAAAAAAACAATAATTTATATAGAAAGTGATATAGTTTCAACATGAAATGTTATAAGTAACGTACGATCTGGAAAGTTTGTGTTACAAACAACCAGAAACAGACAGTAGGCTACTGTAACACAAATGTGCACGTTTGCTTGTGAAGGATCAGCACCGATTCCGCAATAAGCACAAATGTGAATGTTGGCGCATCTAATTAAAGATGTTATAAAGCGAACACGTTAACACTACCGACGATCAAGAATAAAAAAAATAGAAGACACGAGGGCTGGATGAAGAAAAGTTCAGGACGAGACAAAGTTTAGGAAAATCGGATTAATTTTGCTACCACTCCAGCGGTATATGGATAATAAACTCTTTTCATTAGAGTACACTACACACATTCTAAAGGTGTGTATTTACTAATGCTAGTTATCTGTGTTTAATACGTTCATGACATGTCAACGGAAAAAAGTTCCTTATAGACTTTCCAGCATTACGAAATACTGGAACTCCTAAACACACGACGTATAGAAATGTTATTTCAGAGGTTTAGGAATTGTTGAAATTAACTTTAGCTTCCAGAGCACCAGCTCAAACTAAGAGTGCAGGTGTTCACTGTGGAAACACATGTTCTGGAACGGTTTGAGAAAATACGTCACAGTTGATGAGATAAACTCTACTGGTGCAAATCATAAATCGAGAAAGGTCACGATGAAAAGAAGATCCCAACAATCTGCAGACATCCATCCCGTGTGAAGTGCGGCGACGAGACCGCGCGTACTGTACTCTGCTAACCTATTTCTCGGTAATAGCACAGTTTAGCGCTGTTCCAGGAGCGAGGGGAACTGTACACATGATTTATGTGGAGTCCAACGGCAAGTAATGACCGGGTATTTGGCCGCTCTCGACTGGATAACACAGATAGTAAACTGAACAAAGGCTCCGTAGCGTATAATAATAAAATAACCACACAGTCGATAAGCGGACTCTGAAGGTTACAAATTACCCAGGAATCCTCTCTCCCCACCCCTCGCACCTACACGATGTGGTGGAGGGAGGGAGGGAGGGTAGGCTGTCTCAAGGTTGGGAACGGCGGGTGATCTGTACCTCTCGATCCGATCCTCTGAATCATCTCCTACGGATGCCGCCTCTGTCCCCGGTCTCTCTTGGTGTGGTCTCGCGGTTCTCCTGAAAGTCTGATAACTAATGCCTTCCGAGTATTTGCTCATACGTTTTGCATGTGTGAAACAGCATTAGAGCTCCTGTCCCTCATCACTGCTGAAGAACAAATGTTCTTCTCAATTTAGGCTATCTTTTGGAAACTAGGTATCCAAAATCTCATCTTCTTCAAGAATTACACCAATCTATACGGAATTTTGTTTGTTAGACTCCCAGTTCATTGCAGTTCATCAAGTACTGACTGGGAGTAACGGCTCACGCAACAATTCTACATTACCCTGTGATTGTTATTCCTTGACTGTTGATAAGTTACTAAACATTAAAACAGATCTTTGTACGTACACAACTTCAAAAACGACTTTTATATAGCAGTCTCGTCCACAACAACACCACAATAATAGACCATTTTGGAATTTATCAGTTACCTAATCTAAAAAATAATCGGTCAGGTCTGAAAAGTATTGGCTATTCCCAAATTAATCGGATTATTAAACAAGCAATAATATACTACCACTCCAGCCAGAGGTGCTTTCTGACTTCATATGATGCAATTAATATTCGGTGGGATTACTTATTTAATATCACAGCTACAACAGTCTTGGAGATACTTTTCCCGAGGCAGAGATATAAAAAAGTTAATCATTCCCCTAGAAAGTGTAGACGTTTAAAGAAGTAACTTAGATCAATTTAAAATCACGGGACAGTGGATAAGTATAAGAATTTAAACTTTTTACTATTAAATTATGATAAAAGGACTGAATGAAATTATATTGATCGTATTGATGTTTGTATATCCGTCCAAGATCTTTAAAAGAAAGGTCCTTGACATAGGTTCCTCTTGGTCGAAGGAAGAACTGTATCGATTTAGGAAGTTTAGAAGTAATTTTTTGTAATAAAAAAACATTTTACACTGCTAGATATGTAAGCATGGTAGCAACTAGAAACAAAATTAATAAACATAATTGTAACAAACCGATTATAATGAGAAAGTTATCATGTAACATGTTTCACTAAGTATACGTGTAACTGATTAACTTACTTTATTTGACTGATTGGTTTCACAAAAAATGGCACATTCATCTTCGTTACCTATATAATTCATTTATAACACGTGATTTCCTTAGGTATGTTAAATATACATATACTTGAAAATCCATTCCACTATCTTCTGTCAGGTTATTTTCAGCTTGGTTCCTCAGACATACTACTAATTAAGTGACGAAAAATGTTCAAATCTTCACGGAAGGTGTGATAGAGATATCGCTAGGAGGAAATCGAAACAACAAAATACCGATCGCACCGCCTTGTCGGACTCCGTCGAGCTACGCACAACCATGTCACTACGTGGCAGCACAGGCGCACGGTTCAGCACTCTAACTACAGGCAATTATCAGC
Source organism: Homalodisca vitripennis (assembly GCF_021130785.1). NCBI lineage: Eukaryota > Metazoa > Arthropoda > Insecta > Hemiptera > Cicadellidae > Homalodisca > Homalodisca vitripennis. Next base: position 155,591,662 of record NC_060212.1, read on the forward strand.
ACTCTCTGGCTGCTGATGCCTCACATCAGACCATTACCCATATCAATATTACGGTGGCTGCACTCTGTCTCCTGACGCGGCGTCCATTAAATATTTTAAAACTGATTAATACCCAAAACACGGTCCGACCGGCTCTATCGCCGTACCGCTCGAATTATGGCGTGATTACACGACCGTTTAATGCAGGTTCGGTGTCCGCCGCCCCGCCACGGTATAATCTAGTTACGCCATATCCCGCTCTATTTGCTGCCGACGCGGCCGATAATGTGGGTCAGTAGGTAACTCTGTTGGAATACTACAAGACTCCACTATTTAAATAATAGTATTGTCAACATATCCTTCAAATCTGATGAAAATTTATTACAATTTTCATAATTAGACAAAAATCACAATGGCACTCTAAGAAGTACAGGAATTGTTTAAACAGTTTTATATCGTTTCGTCCAAACTAAAGTCAAAATATTCTACCTTTTTATGAGTTGGGCTGCCAAAAATAACATTCTGTGTTGTAAAATAAGAACGATGTTACTCTTTAACCTAATGTAGCCTACATACAGTACATACTCACTTATATCTGGGTTCGTACATTGTGTATGTACTGTATGTAGTGAAACCTGGAGTGTTTCTCCATAAGACAATATCTCATGCACTTATAATTAAATATGTATGTAATTCATACGCATCCAAACGTTTTTACTGTTTTAAGTGCATAATATATAAATAATTAATTATAAGTGTAAAAATGAATAATTATTGTTCAAGTAATAAAGTGCAACAAATTTTGAAATTTCTTTCCTGAATAACCTATTAAAAAAGTACAAAGCGTAGGCACAACGTTTATTATATCGTTGGTAATTTTTCAATCAATAGCCAATTAAAATATGCCAGAAATTAAATACCAGTGAGTTGCATTCAAATCATACCTCTTAAATAAAAGTGTTTGAACGAATCTGAAATCAAATGTAAGGAAGTAATACAATTTCAATTCCTGCGGAGATCAGACAATGTGGAAATTAGATTTCTGCAAAAAGTCACAATTTAATGCAGGTTAATGTCGTTACCAGAACAGGACCCAGCGACTGGAAGTGGAGGATGAATATTAATCGACATTCATACTCCAATATGTGGACATGTATAACTTAAGTGGACATGTAAGTCACTTAAGTGAGCAGAAATTGAATTAGCGTTGAATTCTGTACTAAGTCGATCAAAAGCCTCTGTCCGCCTGTACCAGTAGTTACAAAAGTTTAAAAATAATATACTTATTTTTTTAGCGAAGTCTTCATCTACGCAAGTTCAATACATTTAATTGAACGATAATTATTTCCCTGGTAACCAATAAAAATGTTACTTCTCTAAAAAATGCACAACACAATTACAGGAACGAAGACAAGTCGCCCAGACGCAAGTCTGATAAACTAGATTGGATTTGTACCGTGTAGCCCTTAATTTAGATATACACCACTTTCGAATTACTCTCACCTTACTCCATTTAAAATTAAAATTAATCTTGAGTTCACCTTAGCACCATGCTGGAAGCAATAGTACGTGCATTCTCTGAACTGTTGTAGTTCGGATAGACCATAAGTCGGTTATTCGAGGTCCGGGTATTCGAGACACTCTCGTACATTTCTCAGGTTGTTCGTTGAATCCATGAATTATTTGTCTTTCACACAAAAACAAATAACTTGAGGGTTTCCATGATACATCTAAAACTGAATAATTCGTTATTGAATGTAACCTTAACTCCTGGGGCGTTTCTTACCAGGATGCAACAACAGAGACTAGTGCAGAGGTCGGTTCAATCAGGTCGGCGGTGTTTTGCGCCATTATCCGGCGTAACAGCTGTTTCCTTGACTGCCCGCCGATGATGAAATGCAATAAATGATACCCCTCCCCCCCCCGCAACCCCCGCCCCACACAACCCCTGATTGAAGTGCCCCATGATGGACGCGCCCCGCTTGATTCTATTGCCTCCGATAATACACAGTTCTTTATTATTCCACTACCTTGCCACCGCATTTCCGCTGCCACCCTGATTTGTCTTCCAACCCACCCCTCTCCCACAACCGGAAAGCCGTTTCTCATCCTCTCACTCAAATTTAAAACAATAATTGAAAATAACACGATTCAAATTTATTTTCTCCCATAAAAATCGGTTGCAATTGGTTAGGTAAAATTTAAATTTAAGAAATGTTTTATCAAGAAACAAATCTGCACTAATTAGTCTACAAGTCTAGTGGTTCATACCGCATCGAAAAAATTGCTAAAGGAAATAAAATATACAATCTTAAAATATTTCGGCTTCGTTTTGGAAATACATTTATAGTCACCAGATGTTAAGCCGAGAACATTAACATAGCATAACACCGGCCGAATAAGCGGCTGTGTCAAATCGAACTATATTATGTAATTCAAAAATAATTAAAACTATCTTAAACACCAAAAAGTAATACACCACATAAGCCTGTACACTATAGATTCGGCATTCCTCATCAATACAGTTTTAGGATACCCGTACTAGAGCGTGCCAGATGTGACTCGCACAAACTGAACTCTTTACGTTTAGTTAAGTCTGCTAACACTTTGGCTGACTACCAAACCACGCAGTGTCTAATATTGGGAGTGTCACATACCACCCCTGGGACCTCTGGTAGGGAACGGGTCAAGTAAACAATAAACAAACTGTCACGGTGACATTTAAACCACGAAATCCCACACGTGACGCATACAAAAAGACACGATCCTTAATAAATAAGGACGCATATCGTAGAAAGACACCTGCCACAAGTGTTGACCTCTCGATTTTTTTTTTTTTTTTTTTTTTTTTTTTAGACTTTGTTAATTTTAAGTGTTAACCTTTTAAGATAACTTCTTTTAAAACATAAAAAATCATATTTTTATCACTGCACGGAGGAATAAAAGTAATTAAAGTGGGAATTTTAAGGTATTTTTTAACAAGGTCCAAATAAAATCGACGAAAATTAAAAAATATCAATAGCTTATAGTAATTACATGAATTATGGCATCAAAGGTTAACATGATTTTTAATTATTTACGACTAGGAAATTATTTTTTTAATGAAATTAATGTTTTAATGAATAAAAAAACTTGCCATTCCCTCCAGTCATATTTCACGTCCATACTGCAAAACAATCATATTAAGCCTCATGTTTAACAGTTTTTCTGTAGGGTTGATTATAAGTTACCCTTAAATTATGCTTAAAATGCTCACTCGCGAAATGATTAAAATATCTGCAGGAAGCAGAAAACCTAAAAAATGGTGAGTAATCCTAAATGGCTGTTAAAAAATGTATTAGTAATGTTTAACATAAAACCACTCAACTATGCAAAATATGTGCTATAGCTATTATTGGTTCTTCGGCGTTCGGTTAATACAGATCCGGATAATCGAGGCACTCCTCATATTATCTTTTAACCAGAGCACAATTTCTCAGACCACGATATGGATCTCTGGAAGTATAAAATGAATCATCGGCAGTAACAAGAACCCTATAAGTATTTCCATGTACACAATAAAGGCAGTAAGTGATGCTAATGGTATGGCTGGTTCCAGCCGACACACCGCCAAATCAGTAGTGGATGTGCGGCGCTGCTGAAACAACATTTTGTTGGTCCCGCTTAATGGATATGGATGAGACGTACTGATGCATTTACAATGTCCCAGTAAACAGTCGAGTATGGGGACAAGCTCGGCACGGACCTCGGTCACCATGGCAGCGTCCGAGGGCACAAACTAATAGTGCGGAATTAACAATCGATTCGCATTCAACGAATAATATTTGTGAACCCATAAAAATAGTGAATAAGTGATACACTAATAAGTCATAGTTGGGGAACAAGAATACGCCGCTCTGTATTAATTATAAGTCCGTAAAATCACATTTTTAAAGTATTAAATATACTTTGAGCATTTAATATAACAATCAATTTAAGGCATATTTAAAAATTAAATTAATTAGTATACAACTGGAGATGAGAGATTCACTTCGGGGAATGTTTATTTGAATGACCGAGGAGTTTTTTTAATGAAGAATTTCGGCCCTTACTACGGATATGGAGTAGTCTAGGAAAATAATAAAAAATAATAGAAACTCCCATCAAGTGAGGTCTTATTTTGAAGGTCTTGAAAAGAAAGAGATTTAGAGAAGAGTTGTCTCAAAACAGGGTGTTATATTTTAGGAATGTTGCTCTAATTAAAAACTGTAAAACTCTGGTAAGAAATAGAATGCAGGGCGGAGCGTAGGCCGGTCTCATAGTGTTCTCCCCCTTTAACTTTGGAATACGAATTCTAACCAACTTTCAATGTCTTATCTTTAACCAAGGAAAACTTGTATTTTCCAAACATTGATCGCTCAGTTAAACTGTTGAGAACGAGCTAACTGCGCACAATAGGTTTCTAAATCCAGAGGAATTATTTTACTTTTTAAACTATGCAGTTTTCCAGGCGAACATTATACAAATAACACAAATCATATACAAACGCATCTTTCAAATTATTTTACGTTCTAACATTCACATATTTTCAGGGCGTCGAAAATTCTTAACCTTCTCATTGTGACGACTCGAAAGAGCATTATGAAATATTCTATGTAAGGGTAGGTAAACATAAATATAATTTTAGAGGTATTCGTGGGAATAACTAATACTCTAACGTAATAAATGTGCTTTTTGGAAACCTACATCAATTGCGGCTCTTCAGCATCGGACAATACATAGGCTATATTATTTATGTATGCGATCCATGAAGATACAGTAAAAAAACATCAGATATCGCAAGAATATCCATAAAAATTCAACGCGCCTAAAAGACACAATTTTTTAAGGTTTAAACTTCCCGAACATAACTGTTACTTTTATTTATCCTTCATTCACGTTTTGCTACAAACCTCCTGCGTATAACAATACGATATGTGTTGTAAGTAACGATAATAAGTGTCAATACACCAGAGCTGTCCTAATTTCATTTTTGTCTAATTATTGTTCTAATCTCGTTATAGCTTCTGAAACTAAAGGATCTGATAACTTAATCTATTCTCAGATTGGAAGATTTTTCGTCGACTTCTACTAAGTCACCACCTGAAGAGATAAAGGGAAACGGGTAGCTGAGTTCCTGATTTTTTATAACCGCAACAACTACAAATCACTCCACTCCAATTCCCTACACAGTCAATTACACATGCATATAAAAATATTGAAGTAAAAATTAATTACGAATCCAAGAAACATTTTAGGAGCCATAATTTGGTACATGTAAGAAACATGTATGGTCATTGTAAGCTAAATATTGTGGTAAAAGTCACGTATGCGGTGACCATCTTTTATGTTTATTTAATGCATCAAATACACTAAACAACTAACATGATGGTTCATTTTTTTTAAACGTCATTCAAGCTACTTGAAATTATTGTTATTAATGAACCAGCTTATCTTATAACTTCTAAATCCTCAATGGAGACTCCGAATTTTGAATAATTCTGATTTGCCATTTACTACGATTAAAACCCAATAAACTGTAATGGCGCGAAATAAATTGATTGGGCATGTAATACATTTTTGAAATACACAATAAAATTTACTCAAATCATTACAAATGGAAGAATGCGGAAGGATTGACACAAACCGCAAAAACCCATTTTAGTCGAATTTTACCCGAAATAGTTACCCAACATGGTGAGAACAAACACAACTTTGTGGAGTATTCGTGAGTTTAATGGAGATTGTAAAACAAAAATTCCCTCACAAATCGGAGACGACAGAGGGAGGCGTTAGAAAACAATATGGAATATTCTTATTCATACCACGAACGGGTAGGAGGAAAACGCGTCCTTTGGAAATTCGATTTGAAGACTGTCTCCTGTTCTGTGACGTTACTAATTACGTAACGAAAAACTCAGTTTTATATCCTGTGTGTGTGTGCAGAGTAGCATTTTTTGTTTCAACACATATACTCCCAGTAATACCTAGAGTAAACTGAGTTTACTCATTCATTCATTCACTAAATTTGGTCAAAAAATCCATACATTAAAAAACAACTTTTTAACCTATGAATATTTGAATTAAGCACATATTTATTGGTGGATTATTAATGCGGGAGATGACTGTTGGAGTTGGTAGGGTACGTTCCCTAAGAGTCAAAGGTTCTTGCCAGCCTGGTCATAGGGTGTGCCATCCACTGACTGATTTGACTGGAGAGGCTGTTTTTCCTTTATTCCGAGGGACATGGCTTGAGATTAGTGCCCTTAATTTTTTTTACGAATCTCGACAGGAAGCGGCCCCCAACCTTTCCCATCCAGAATACCCTGTCACTCCGGAAGCAGCGCAAAGGTCCTTATAGGGCTAGGTGCAATTTTCTAAGCTTCTTGTCCTTGAGAATTTAAAAAAGGATTTATCATTGATTTCTTTTTATTGTAATTTTATTTTATAGGAAGTACTTTAATTTGCGTTGTTTTCTTTTAACATACAAGCGACAACAAAAACTCAACGTTGAATTTGTTCCTTGTTACAAGAGAAAATGAGTAAAGCAACGTTTTATGTTGTGGCCAAACTTAGATGAGGACTAAATAGTTTTAAATTCGTATGCATAGTACTCACAGAGTGACTCGAGATCACGAGTCTAACAAACTCGAATGGCTACTTTAGAAAAATATCAGTTTTTTTAAACAATATATATAAAAGTATTTAAATGAGATAGTGTTGGTATAAAATCCTGACTTCTCATATTTCCTAACGATAAACATCCTGGAAGAACCGCAGTTTTACTGTTAACGAGAAGATAAGTGGGTTTCTGGAGAAACTGTCAAATTGGCTCAGCCGAACTGAAATCATTAATTAATTGGTCACAATTAAGTGGCCAGTGTGGGAAGTGAACAGTTGTCATTATAACGAGACATGGCGCCGCCGCGCCGCGCCGGTCCCGACATGTCATCTTCGTAACGAAGTGGTTCAATTAAAGAAGCAAAATCGAACGAAAGAGTGGTGGTATGGCCCGGGGGAGGGGGGCGTGCGTAAGTCACGAATTTCACGCTAATTTCGCAAATGAGTCGCCCATCTCCGTCCTGGTCCTCACATTCATTAACATTGTCTCCCAAAAACTCATTATCCTACATCTTAATGAAACGGATGCCAGTAATAGGGGTCTGCGGTCGCGCGGGGGAGGCTCCCCCCCACCCACCAGTTTTGAATGGCGAGCCGAGTGGAGAGCCCGGTCTAACTAGCCATTAGGTCCCTAACGAGCAGCCATATGCTAATACTGGCCTACTACTTATACCCAATCGATAGTCACTCCATAACGACCGTTCCCGATCGCCAACACATTTCAGAAAACGGTTCGTTTCGCCTCATCATTTGCCGGGCTCGTTAGCTGCATTTGCCCTTCACGTACTGTGTACACCGAGGCCGGGAGGCGGATATATTACTCAACAAAATTACATTAAATGTTTAAATTAAAATAGGTTTCCTTCGAAATTTATACTCCACACATATTTTCAACTTTTTCAGTTTAAATGAGCTAAATCATATCAAAGTTCCCAAGCTTTAAAAAATATTGCTATCCAACTTCATTGGTACGTTTGTTAAAATTGTCATTGCACCCCTACCATACATACCCTATGACCAAATGCATCTAATTTGGGACGCCTTCATATTGTTGATTGGCAATCTCGCTACAACGCGGACGAACCCAGGGTTGCGTCTCCCAAATGCCGAAGGCGTCACTGTTATTTTATTGCATAGACCATATATTTTAGTATGGTGTTAAAAATTCAATTGTAATAAAAGAGAAATTCGTACCTACGTATATTTTATGGCATATGCAATACATTATAAATATTAAAAGGTGAGAAAACTCTGAAATATAACTGTAAATAGAAACACGTAGTCGTTCTGTTTTGACCTATATGTAAACTAAAATATATAAAGGAAATATGTAATAATTATTGTGATTTATATACTCGGAAGGATTCGGAAATTAATACTGAATCAAATAATGAGAGCAAATTAATAATACTAAACACTATGCTTAACTAAAATTACAACAATATCCTTTTAATTTCTTATTGTCCAAAAGTTAATTTTAAAGGTACATTTAAATATAATTCTTTAAAGACATTGATTTAATATAGAAAGTAAAAGTAAAACTTGACTATTCTTGAGAATCAAAACCCACACATTTACAACTAACTAACTACAATGGAGCTCATAAACTGAAATAAATTACATCGCTTAATTTACTTCGTGCAACTCCTTGCCTAACACATAGATGGAGTTACGAAGGTAACAGCGTGTTCTTGAACTATTAATCGCTCACAAAGCGGTAGAGGAGTGAAAGGCGATACCACAATTCGGAGACAAACAAATTACTGGCGAAGTTTTTGTTCCCGCAGCCGCCCGGCCTCACAGCTCAGGAGTTATAGACAAACATACAGTAAACGAGATCTCCATTCACAACCCCGAATCCGAGGGGTATTCAACTCGGCCAATGGAACGTGAAAAATGCGGCCGCAGTTTAAATCCGCGCAAAACGAAAAAGGCGCGAAAACCTTTTTCACCGACGTTAATTTCCAGATGCATTTCCTAATTGAAGCCGCTCGCCAGCCAGCCAGCCATTTACCGTGAGCATAAAGACATTTAAAGGGCACTTTCATTACCCGTGTTAGAATACACCGCGCAGGCCACGTACTCTTTCACCGGCCTCTAGTGTATACAGAGGGCCAATTATGTAATGTAGGCCCTACAGACGAGCACGACTACAAAAGGACGGGTGTAAGCAGGGTTCTACGGTAATTAGTCACAATCTAGTGAGGGTCCACAGTCTTGAAATCAAATTGCCAAGATGACGTGTCCTACCACCCCCCCCCCCACACCGCCAACCCCTCACTTACTCCCCAACACCACAACATCGCAGCACGCGACAAGAATATTTATTTTATATTGTTTTACTCGCCCCTCCTCCCCTTCTACTCTGATCCGCCTTTTCCTTTTCGTCCAAGTCTAGTTGCAGTAATACCGCTATGACAATGTTACTTTGCATATTAACAACTCTATACGTGTCAATTATTAACATATTAACAACTCTATACGTGTCAATTATTAACATATTAACAACTCTATACGTGTCAATTATTAACATATTAACAACTCTATACGTGTCAATTATTAACATATTAACAACTCTATACGTGTCAATTATTAACATATTAACAACTCTATACGTGTCAATTAGTAATTCTGTACTGGACATGTAAATGGTTCTCAGTGTTGGTTCTACTTAACTATTCATTAACAATGACGATATCAGTTTTAAACTCTTGCGCGATACTCATAATTTTAAATAATGAATTCATGTATCATGAATATTTTATATTCATGTGATGAATATTTTTGTATATTATATAATTTATACCCAGACACAGGATAGGAAACTGTTATTACATGGCTACAAAAAAACTATATCAATGAGAAAAAATATTAAAAAAGGGGGGAAAAAACGGACGGGGTTTTTTAATGATTCACTAAAGGCTCACAGGTCTACACAACAACCAGGTCATAGATCATACTTTATTTTAGACGTATATAAATAATAATTGGTGGTAAAGAAATAAACATTTATAAACAATATGATGAAGATTTTTTTTAATGAAACAGCTGAGTTTTCGCACGTAGACCTCTGAACCTAACCGAAATTTTTAGCTGTCCATTCCGTTCTAATGTTTTTTGTATGATTAATTTTCTGCTTAGTCTTAGGAATCTTTTATATTCTGGAACGCATCTTGTTTAAGGTTACTTTATGATATTCGGTTGCAATTAAGAAGCGAATGTTTAAAAGATAATATAAAAGTAGTCTCGGTAAAATGTTCAGAACAGAATTTCGCATTTGTTCAGTAATTTTCCAATTAATTGAAGTCATATAACCTTCTACAGGCAAATATTCAGTGTTGATGTAAATATCAACGATGTCAATATCGTGTAAACCATACACACGTAGTTTGTGGTAGGGAAAATAACCTCGATATTGCCAGACTTGGTAGTGACCAGGCCGCAGAGGCTAAATTACACTATAAATTGTTACATTAATTGTTAATCAATTAATATTATCCTCCTTTATACTCAAAAATCGATTAAATTTCTTAAAATTGGTTTCAAACGGAATTATCGAATTATGTGTACCACTATTTCATAGCGCACTCTGGACACTGCAGTTTAATATCGCGATTGATTAGACTTTGAAAAACATGATTTTAAAGACCACCTATTATACTGGGTGTCCAAAAAGTCCCGGGTCGGTTAAATATTTTTCAAAATATTTAAAATAGAGCTACAAAACCTTACACAAAGTTAAACTGGATATAAAAATCTATTTTATCACATATTCATGATCCGCTACTTTCTCAGGGGGGGGCGGCCCGCTAGGAGTTACCCATAACTGTTTACAATTGAATCAGTCATTTGAGAAACACCTCATGTCCATTTTTTTGGGTTAGTAAAGTTAAAATCAAAATGCTCATCAGTGTATTATTTTACATTACCCTAAGTTGCAAACTCTAGCCATCTTTGAACGGCTGTCATTTTTGACTCGGTTATCCGTTTGAGGTCGGGTTTGCGGCTCTGTACTCTACTAATAAAGACCTGTTATTCGATGTGCATATCACCCTATGCTTATATTTAAGATTTTCTTCTGACTCCTAGCGGGCCGCCCCCCTGAGGATGTAGCGGATCACTGAATATGTGATAAAATAGATTTTTATGTCCAGTAAATTTTTTTTAAGGTTTTGTAGCTCAATTTTAAATATTTTGAAAAAATATTTAACAGACCAGGAACTTTTTTGGACACTCTGTATATACGAGTATATTGTTTACTTTACCTATACAAATCAGTTTCATTTTGTCGTGGTCTGTGAAAATTTCTAAACTGATTAAAAGTTTAGCGTCCACACTGATTGTGCTGTAGCCTACCAGAAACAAACATAGTGGTTATGTTGCAAACTTTCAAATAAATTTACAGTTCACTTTTACCAGCACTACATTTATAAACGCCACGCGAAATTTTCATATTAACAGTTTGTGAAATTTTTACTTGTAAAAACAATTTAACCTTTGTTAAATAACATTAAGATTTAAAACAGTTACCAAATAATACATGATAACGTACAAGAAAATACATAAAACAAGCATAATTGAAATTTACTTAAAAATCGTTTTAAAATGTTTCAAAACCCTGTTAGTTGTACACTATTATTGCACACATTTGCCTTTCACTTCCCTATGCGACTTTGCTATTCTTCCAGTTTAACCCTCCGAGTGGCGGTACTTTTTTTCTCCAAGTGGCGGGACATTTTTACTGGTTTTGTATGTTCGCAAAAGGAAAAACTTATATAAAATACTGTGAATTGTATAGATATGACATATCATATATCAATTTAAACTTCATAACACACAGAGTAGAATGGTAATAATATGAAAAACACTTAACCTTGGATTGGTGTAAAAAACCAACGGGTTTGTGTTCCAAAAATAAAAATTCAAATTTTTTTTGTTTTATGTTAGGCTGAGTAAATGTTCCTAAATTTAACGTTTTAACACAAATCCAAAATAACCATTTTGTTTAAAAATTTAATTCTGAACAAAAAAATATATATAGTTTATATGTATTATTCATAAAAACAATACACTAGTTGCTGATCGAAACTTTTATGTACACGTTTTTCACTGCATTTTAGTCAGTATCAGAGCCAACCTCATTCTTCCTGGTTTGAGAGGCCTCCAGTAATGCTCCAAGTAAGGGGAAACACTCCCTATGAATCCCAAAATTACAAGCTGAGCACCAGAAGTGACTTTTGCCCCCTTTTTTGGTGTATCCACACACTGCACAAAGTCTGGTACATGAGCAATCCCGTGAGGAAGATCTTCACTTGGTCCAGGAGGTAGTACAGTTGGTGGATGAACCGTTTGTAAGGGTTCCATTAGTGCCAGCATATCTAAATAGTATATCAAAATAAAGTTTGGAATCTGGTCTTTCTAACTAAACCTATAATATGTAGCGTTTAAGTCGCAGCATAACATCTGAAATAGCGGATCACTAGAGGCTTGCGGTAATAGACGCTAGAGCGTCTCTGCCACTCGCGGACGAGATTTAATAGACGCTGCGCAGCGTCTTTCACCACTCCTAGGAGGGTAAAAATACACTGTATAAGTAGCAAAACCTGTATTTCTTTATTAGCAATTAATGATTGTAGAGGCCATTAAAATGCGTTATATATTTAGGTAAATTTAGCCCTATCCCGTGACCAGCTGTAACAATATTAGAACGGTCGTAAGGTCGGACGCAAGTTAGCAGTGACGTTATGTCAAGTCACATCGTCTGAGAACGGTTCGCCCGGTGCGGGTGTAGTAATTCAGTCGCAGTCCGGATTTTATTATTCTCGGTGCCAGTCTATCAGATATGAGCTCCTGCAGTAACAACTTGTTCTTCACTGTTTAATAAACTAAGTTACCGCCTGTGTACAGTACAAGTTATATTGCATTTGTTACGAGTTCTTGCCGCGCCGAAGGGAGACATTCCTTTATAGTGTGCACTGTTTATGGCCCTGAATATCAGCAATAATAACTGGATAACGCTGACTTTTAAAATTTTATAAACGTAGTCACCTTGGATATAGCCACCGTAAACTCTGAGTTAGTGTAAAGTGTAACATTATATTTATGGCGCATAAAAATACTTTTGTTCCAATCCGGAAAAGTTCTATAAACTCTTTCAGTCTCGAAGACGTTTTTAAGGTTTCAGACGCTTTAAAACATTAATTGCTGCACAGTTCTTCTGATGGTAAAGACGTTACTTCAACGTAGATATATATATATATATATATATATATATATGTGTGTGTGTGTGTGTGTGTGTGTGTGTGTGTGTGTGTGTGTGTGTGTGTGTGTGTGTGCGTGCGTGCGTGCGTGTGTGTGTGTGTATCTAGTGACAACGTTGAAGTTACGTCTTTTTGATGCTATGGAATCGAAAAGTATTAAGACTTAGTACGACACGTTTCCTCGTTAGATAATAAATATTACACCCTCCTATTATGATCATATTTACTTGTGACAAAAGTTGGCAGCGATCAAGATTAAATCACACAGGCTTCTACATCAAATCTCAAATTCCAAAACCAATTTAAATTACTTCCAGTAAATACGTTGTTAGAATCGAAATAATAATTAACATCCAAAACTTATATTACCAGACTAAAAACTTTTTATGGAACAAACTGTGATTTTACTGATGAGACAAGCTATTTTCAATCGTTTAATATCAATATGGAAAAATCACAAATATGTTCCAGTTGAAATTACTTTGAGGTAGTAAACGTGTAACGCTACTGATGATGTACTGAGTTTAATGTGCCATGGTAGGCTAGCTTTGTACATTTTGTAGTTTAGGAAATTTTCCTCAGTAGGCCAAGTGACGTCGTCAAAGAAACCATGTGATTTTGATTATGTACTGAGTGTAGCGTAGGCCTACTATGGAGACTGCAGCGTATAGCGTACAAACTTAGCCTAGCTGTTTAAAATCAAAAGTAACCGACATGGCAAAATCACAAATATTCCCCAGTAGTCCATGTGACGACTTGAAGGACATCATGTGATGATGATGTACCGAATGTAATGTACCACGGATATTGCAGAATACAGTCTACCAACTTAGCCTAGCTGTCTACAATCAATAATAACCGACACGGGAAAATCACAAATATTCCCCAGTAGCCCATGTGACGACTTGAAGGACGCCATGTGATGTTGATGATGTACCGAATGTAGTGAACCACGGAGACTGAACCGTGTAGTGTACCAACTTAGCCTAGCTGTCTACAATCAATAATAACCGACACGGGAGAATCACAAATATTCCCCAGTAGCCCATGTGACGACTTGAAGGACGCCATGTGATGTTGATGATGTACCGAGTGTAGTGAACCACGGAGACTGAACCGTGTAGTGTACCAACTTAGTCTAGCTTTCTACAATCAATAATAACCGACACGGGAAAATCACAAATATTCCCCAGTAGCCCATGTGACGACTTGAAGGACACCATGTGATGCTGATGATGTACCGAGTGTAGTGTACCACGGAGACTGCAGCGTGTAGTGTACCAACTTAGCCTAGCTTTCTACAATCAATAATAACCGACACGGGAAAATCACAAATATTCCCCAGTAGCCCATGTGACGACTTGAAGGACGCCATGTGATGTTGATGATGTACGGAATATAGTGAACCACGGAGACTGAAGCGTGTAGTGTACCAACTTAGCCTAGCTGTCTACAATCAATAATAACCGACACGGGAAAATCACAAATATTCCCCAGTAGCCCATGTGACGACTTGAAGGACGCCATGTGATGCTGATGATGTACCGAGTGTAGTGTACCACGGAGACTGAAGCGTGTAGTGTACCAACTTAGCCTAGCTGTCTACAATCAATAATAACCGACACGGGAAAATCACAAATATTCCCCAGTAGCCCATGTGACGACTTGAAGGACGCCATGTGATGCTGATGATGTACCGAATGTAGTGAACCACGGAGACTGAAGCGTGTAGTGTACCAACTTAGTCTAGCTTTCTACAATCAATAATAACCGACACGGGAAAATCACAAATATTCCCCAGTAGCCCATGTGACGACTTGAAGGACACCATGTGATGCTGATGATGTACCGAGTGTAGTGTACCACGGAGACTGCAGCACGACACGACGCGGCGGGCACTTGGCTTCCCGCCAGCTACGGCGCGGTGCGGGACTGACGCAACTAATGCAAAATAATGCTAAACATAAATCATCCCGCAAAAATACATCTTGTACAATATAACTCTGCATTATTATTCCACCCAAACGGAACCAGGCGGTGACGTATTTAATGCGAAACCTAAACAGCACGATTCTTTAATTTCCCGCTCTTCTCGAAAATTATTAACTTAAATTTGTTTAAAGTTCGTATTTTTTGTGTTGTCATCCCAAATAACTTCCATTATATTTCTTCCATCTCGTATTTAGACCATCTCAGATTAAAAATAGCATCAATCTTAGGTAGAAAGATATTTCTTAAAATCGTGTTTATATTTTTTCATCAGTGACGCAATTCGCTTTATTTTTCCAATAATACATATTATTATGTAATGCTTAATTTATTCCAACAGAAGGGGACTATTATAGGCTTCCAGATAAGGATTACAACTTAACAATAAGTGGAATGAATAACATTACAAGGTTTATACTATTCTTTGTCAAAAATTGCTGTGGATAAATAATCACGGCAGTCAATGAGCACAACTTTGTATTGCATTATTTTGAGATGTGGGGCTAAAAAACTGGATTTGAATTTGAGAATAAATTTACATTACATAATTTTTGCAATTACATTACCGTTTAGATACTCCATTAGGGATTGTATTGTTACATAAAACATATAACGACATTGAAAAGTTGATCCAACTGACCAAAGATAAAATACGCAATATGCCACTCGACACGGTTTAAAACGTATAAGGCTGATGAGCGCAGTGTTAGTGCGCTGCCCCTGGGACTCAGGCAATAATAGAACACAGTATAGCACATGTTGTACTGACTACACCGTGTAACATGCTACTAGGCCCGTGTTATAAACTAACACGCCACAAGAACAAGTGGCCCTAAGCTGGCCACTGCACTGTTGGGCTGCGATACTGTGTGCACAAGTACACCACACATAACCGATACCTGCGTATTCTGTGAGTACAACAACAGAACCTATTTTCGCGAAATGTATAAAAGAATTCCCTGTAGAAAAGAATTTATTGTCAGCCACATTTAGTTTTGATGGTGGTCCAAACAAGAGGGTAGCGAGTAGGAAGTATACAATTGTGATTTTTTTCACAGGTCATACTCTTTATTAGTTTAGGTCATCTAATTTAACCATTAGACCATTATTTGACCGTTATTAAACCATTATTCATACAACAGTTAGATTAACGCCAGAAAACATCAAAGTTGACTAAATGAAGCCATTTTGCAGAATCCATGCTCGAAATCCATGACAGACACACACACACAAATATATATATATATATATATATATATATATATATATATATATATATATATGCTCATTATTTTCGTGTACCATTCGCACATTAGCATTTAATGAATTAGCACAACTCAAAATCATTCGTGTTTATTTTATTTTAATTTTAAAATTAAATTCGTACAATTCTTTTTAACAAATTAAACTTTATCTTTATTGGCTATAAGTGTTTAAAATACTGTGTAGGTTAATTATTATGTTATTCTGTTTTTACTTTGTATGTTTTTACTCTGTTGTGTTATTATTGAATATGTTTTGTTGTTTATGTACCAATTATTTCGTTTAAATATAAGCTCCTCCTTCAACATTATTTTGTATATTAATTCAAACATTTAAGTTATTACCGGTTTAGCTTTAGTGAAATTAAAGAACTAATTAAATATAATTTGAAACTTGATTCTTATAAATACATAGACTACATCGAGTTCAATTTTATCTAATTACTCTTGTTATACCTCTATAGAAATTACTAATAATTTAACTACAAAAAGAATTGTCATATAAATCAAGCTCAGTAAACTACAGGGAAGAATTTTATCCCTTTAAAGATTGATCTCAATATACATAATATACATAATATATCAATCTTAATATACATAATAGATCATTACGTGGGTCAAACAATTTTAATTCTTGTAAAGAAAACCATATTACGTATACACTGCAATATTTTAATATAAATCGACATCGGTAAAACTATATATTAAATATTTACTCTAATTTTTCATGTGAACTAATAATATTTTTAATTAATTTTTACTGGAATCACTATAGAATATGAATATGAGTTTTCCTAGCTGATTATTTAAACGTAAACGAGGACACGGCTTGTAGACAATGTAATGCTTTGCGAAACCAGCAGAAATGATCAGCCGGTATCAATATGTGTTTATCCTGTCTGGATAAAAGATAAAATAAAATACAAGAGACCAGAGGAACTTAACGGCGCGGACGGGCACAACTCTGTCGGAAACTCGGGTCTGTTTATGTGGCCGAACGTTTCAAAGTGAACCAAATCTGAAATAACAATTCTCTATACATCGGACAAAACATTTGGGAAGTTTGCTCTCGACTGGCGGACATTATACTCGCGCCATCGCGCTGACTACCGCGGGCGGTCACAGCGAGTTACGATAATGTGCAACTGCTTCGGTCTCCGGTCGCAGAACCGCGTAAACAGATGCAGCCTGCGACCGATCTATGAATATCGATGACCGCGTATCCCGAACTCGTCAAATCACGATACTGTATGAAGTCCAGGAAAACTGTCCATCCGAAAACTTCGTGTTGTTGCAATTTCTTACCCTCTCCCAACTCCACCGTTGTCTTTATATTCGTAGAGGTGAGTTCACTGGAATGCTCAGTTAAAACTTGACCATAATGAGAGAAAAAGTTTTCCACATCGTATAATTCAAAAAGACACAATTTGTGATTTATATTCTGTAAACAATGCGATGCAATTTCAGTATTGCATTATAAACATTTTTAATCGTATTTACTGTAATAGATTCCGCATAAAGTTATTGATTTCATAACAGAGTTCACTTACTTTAATAACAACTTATTTAATAATATATGCATCAACTTAATGTACTCAATTTAAATTTTCCGAGTCGATATTGAAAAAGGATTGTTTAGTGTAAACAACAACAAACAGTGTGAACTTAGTATTTTGAATTAATTAATAGTGTAAAGGCAATACACAGGTTCTGACAAAAGAATTGCCACGCGTAAACTATTTAAATGAGTTTCGCAACAGGAAAGAATGTTATTTGCAACATTGGGCTACAGTTTTAAGTGTCAAGACACTTATGTTGACGGGAAAATAAACTCCAATAGTCTTTGAAAACAAGGGGGTAAACACATTTACGTATTTATAGACAGGTTGCGACTAACACGGCCCGATAACAGAAGGGGAAACCGTTCAAAGGGTTGCACAAAGAGCAGTGATGTCGATGGGAGGGGGGTGAGGGGGCTGCACCGATGGGGGGTACAAAGTGGCTGCAAGTGAAGTGAATGATGCATTCCGCCAAGGGTGGGTGTGGAGGGGGGACACAACAGGCCGTGTTGACATTATATCAAAGTATTGGCCGGCCCGGCAAAGGGCTGTGTGTTGTTCCTCGGCCTGTTGTAATTAATAGCTAGCACAAGTAGAGTGGAGCACAACGTGGAACTCACCGTGCCCGGCCCCTCGCTCGCTCCGCTCACCTCTGCAACACAAACAAAACTGTTACCACACTGTTACCGTGCACCGAACAATCAAAAGACACCTCCACATTCTGTACTCAATTATACGGACAAGCGCACACACGCGCACACTCGCACACAATCAATTACCTCGAGTACACACAGAGCCGGTCTACGGTTGGACCTCTTCTTACACCACGCCTCGGCCGGCCATTACCGCATGAGCGATAACTGTCGCTGATGGAATAACAAAGTGAAGACACGTACAAATGCACAGAAATTTAGTTTGTAAACTGTATTCATCATCTTGTAATTACTCAACAATAGTGCCTAAATGAACATATGGACATGCCTATCCTCAAACTTTGCGTATTACTCAGGCAAAAAAAACATTTCTACAAGTAAACTATTTTTTGTAGTCATATCCAATACATTTTCAAATAAATTAATTGTAAGATTTACTGGCGCAGAGAAAGTTGCTGGTGGAAAACTTGATCGGAACGTGCATTCAAGAAACCCATCCGCGAGAAATTAGCAGCAGCTAAGTTTATTACCTGAGAAGTTTGCCGGGAGTGGACTTATCAGTGGAGCGATAACACGGGGAGAGTGAGGCGAAACCATTCGCAGATTAGCGCCTGGCAGTGGAAGTCACAGGGAACACGCTCGCGCCTGAGACCGAGGTTTCAACACAAAACTTGTCCACGACTTTAATTCGGAAACTTGCACGAATGTGAATAGCTACAGAGTTCCAAATATTTCACAAGTTCGGAGTTTCCTGTAAAATACTTCTCGTTTCAAATTACGCCAACTCGTCACCCCCCCCCCTCCGCACACCCTACAATACCATCATCCCCTCCCCTCCTCCCATCAGCGACTTGACGGCAGATGTGGATCTGCCTGACACCCACATGTGTCTTCATCAGGCGACAGCGTTTCACACTAATTACAAACCATCGAAAAACTCAAAATAATTAATAATTAGGTTTCGTTTGATTTTCACGCTTGTGGACAGAAGAAAGTAAGAGTGTTGTGATTGAAAAGTACAGAATCGAGTTTAAAACAGAAGATTTCTGCTAGGCGACCCGTCGCGCTTCAGGAATTAATCGACTATGATTGTGTTTTAAAAGTCATCTTTAAGCCGTTGCCTCTCAAGTTCCCCAGGATTACAGAAGTACCTTTAAGCCCTAACTAACCCTATACTATTCATAATTGTAAATTTATTTTTTTAGGGGTTAAGTTTTTTGGTGCAGTTGACGAGAAATAGTTCTGGAAAAAAGGTCCACGTATTTCTGCCAATGTCCTGGCTTCCATCTTTTTATGTATATTTACAATAAAAGACACATTGATTTTTTTCCCCACAGCCACGTAGGAATAGACAACCAAAATTAAATCGTAAAATCAAAACATCAATGATTTCCAACAATACACAATTTTACTAAATTATTTCATCATTTAGACAAGACTACTTTATGACTACATTGATTACAAACATACCTGTATATACTGAGGCTAAAATTGTATAAAATAACACACAACTTTGCTTACCCACATGTTAAAAAAACAATACTTACAACTGTCCCGTTCATAAATAAATTTAAAACTAAGTGAAAATGGCAAGAAAATTTAGATACAAGGGTCAAACATAAGGTTACATCAAGTTTTCTACAAACCATAAAGCTTAGAATACTTAAATGTACACTTTTAAAACATAAAAAGTAATTTATTTAAGCTCCATAAGTTACTCTATTTCCCAAACGATAAATTAACATGAGAGAGTTGATTAGTATTTATTTTTCCACACCCAAGAAAATGTAGCAGTTTACAAACCAAAAAAACTGTTGCAAAAATAAGTAAGATAGGAAGGGCATATATTTGCATAAACGCAAAATGGAGGAATGGAAGAAAAGACTGCAGTAAATTTATGAAATGTAAATTTATGAATGCAAAGAAAAAAATCTATTTTTTGTACCCATGAACCCCTGTAGTTTATTCCCCGAGAAGACACTATCTTGAAACATAACTTTTAGTCAATTAGTACAACTGAAAGCTGTAATAAAATGTTAAAAACATGACAGGGAACAGGGGCATTCTTACCTGATCCTAATTACCCTAATCCCTTTACCGACCCGCATAAACGGATAACCACGGTACGGCCGCGCAAAGAACATCGAATTGGATAAATAAGTAAAAGAGGTACTGGAAAAACGAAATTCAACCCTAAGTCCTCAGTATTTAAATAATTAAATAACAACCCAGGCAACCTTTGCTGCAGGACTTTTTTCACCTGTTCAAAGAGAAACAACCCTCCAGCAGCCCGAGTTTGCTCAGTCCCGACGCCGCTTGCTGCCACAAATTATTCAATCAAGAGCCATCCGACCAAGATAATATGTCAACGCGGCGAATACATTTCCCTCCACAATTTTTTCACCGCCGGGAAGACACAAAAACAGACTGTCCTTCAAGTCCCTTTTCAAACCCTAATGTACATAAGGTCTATAATTAACAACGTTTTATATCTACGTTTAACTTGCTACAAACACATCTGAAGGGATATCAACTGCTTAGACGGTAAATTGTGTGTCGAGGAGCAATATTTCCTCGTTTATTTCCAGGAAATAATAATAATTTTGTGAGTAAACGACCACCTTATATCAAAACCTTCTCGTTAATAAGTCTCCAGATAAATGAATTAGTTATTAGTTAACTATGAGCGATGTACAATACCAAGAAGACACGAGTACTACATAAAATGTTTCTGTATCAGATTAGGATGGAACTTTAATATCACGTTCCGATTTAATTTGAATGAAATACTATGTAATTGCAATATTGATGATACATAATTGCATAGTGCACAATGCTTGGTATAGCCACGATATTATATTATAACCATAGAGATACAGATATTTATAAAACCAACATATTTTTAAATTGCTTTAACCACCCAGGTGTAAATACATATCACAACTGTACAATTGGTGGGATAAAAATGTTGCACCAATGTGGACGGACGGGGGGGGGGGGGTCAGCAAATTATTACAATATTTAACCCATTCCCAAGCTTATATTATACTTAATAAGTTCAATACCTATCGGATGACCCGACACAATTCCCATTTACGAGGACTAATGTATGGATATTATCTGGCTAAAATTCAAATTACATTTTTTACTAGACTGCGTCATTATTCATCACAAATTGTATTCATTATTTTCAAGAAATGTAATTGTCCAAAGGGATTACGATTAATCCGTTACTAGTTAACATCTTGTCATTACAAAAATATTGGCAGAAGAAAACATTTTTGAAATATTAAAATAATGCCATACTAAGAGCTTTGTTTGTTTGAGAGTCATATATGATGTTTCAATGGCCGGATTATTCATATACGGAAATTACACCTCCTCGGTGTTCAGTTTTGGTGTTACGACATCCATGTTGTAGCTGTGTACCTACCCGCAGTCCCACCCCGGACCACTGACCACTGACTACAAGTTTCTGCCAACTTATCGCTACAGCAAACAGCATATCTGATATCGGCCACTGGCCACTGAGTTCCATAATTAATGTCGGCCCTCTGGCGGACAGTAAGTTAATAATAAGTGGATCAGAGCAACCGGGCGCAAAGTGCGTTCAGCAAATTCATTACGCGTAAGAAGTTACACGAGCCTGTGCGGTAAGTAGGGGGTTTTAGTCTGAGGGTCGAAGCCAATTTGCATCGTATAACACTGCTATAGCGTAAAGAAACTATAGAATTTTTATCAGTATTCCACGCTCAAAGGAATAATAATAACTTATACAAAGTGGTTAGTAAGTTTAAGTACCCAACTTAAGGTATTGCTAAACGATTTCTTACCAAAAGAATGGAACGGAATTGTTCTATGTCAAAGAAGGCATTTTTGTGATTGAAACGTATAGCGGCTTAAAAAATATATTCATGGCAATACAATTGTTCCCAAAATACACAATATCCATGAGACAACCCTACAAAAAATATCCACCTTTTCTAAGTTAATAACCTCAGTGGTGACAAGCCAACTTGACTTATTTATTTGACATATCTGCGACTGTTGCATAATTTCCCAATTACCTGCATAATGAGCTCCAGGTCGCCGTGTCAATTGAAACCGACCGGAAGTTGTTGATGAGCACCGGCTCGGGCCACGCTTCCGTTATCACTAGTTCCGGTTCCCGTGGTGACCATCACGTGCCGCAGTCGGAGCCAGGCCGATGTCATGTCCGCGACATTATCAAGATGAGAACGGGTGACTGCGCCATGTAAATGTATGGAGATCGCCACATTTACATCCTGCCCCCAGTTGTTATTCAGTTTTGCCCTGGACTCCACTTGCTACTTCCCATAGATCCATTTTCCATTCATTTTCACTGATTGAGTTTTCCAGCTCACTTTTTTCCACCCGACCCGTCCTACCCTAAAGAGGTACTTAGTGCCGTCAATAGTTTTTCACACTTAATTTGTAAAGTTGAAAAATATACGAACCTTAGGCCTTTTGCTATTCAGAAATCACTTTTCAGGGTGCTCAAAATATACCACTTGAAGGGTGAGGCAATCAGTTTTTTTCGAAGTCACAATATTGTATTATAACTTCGCAAAAGGCAAAAAAATATAAATACAATTAATTTAATAATCCACAATAAATTTATAAACAGTTAACATAAGAAATTTGGCCGACTTTACATTCAAGCGCAATAACACACTGTTGAAGATACAAATATGGTATTTTTCAGCAATTCCGACAAACTTAAATGTATTTGACTCCAATTTATTACACCATTCATAAATATATTTTGGTCAGTCACTAGTATACTTCCAAAGACACTAGCGACGAGTTTGACTCCAATTTATTACACCATTCATAAATGTATTTTGGTCAGTCACTAGTATACTTCCAAAGACACTAGCGACGAGTTTGACTCCAATTTATTACATCATTCATAAATATATTTTGGTCAGTCACTAGTATACTTCCAAAGACACTAGCGACGAGTTTGAGTCCAATTTATTACATCATTTATAAATATATTTTGGTCAGTCACTAGTATACTTCCAAAGACACTAGCGACGAGTTTGACTCCAATTTATTACACCATTCACAAATATATTTTGGCCAGTCACTAGTATACTTCCAAAGACACTAGCGACGAGTTTGACGCCAATTTATTACACCATTCATAAATATATTTTGGCCAGTCACTAGTATACTTCCAAAGACACTAGCGACGAGTTTGACGCCAATTTATTACACCATTCATAAATATATTTTGGTCAGTCACTAGTATACTTCCAAAGACACTAGCGACGAGTTTGAGTCCAATTTATTACATCATTCATAAATATATTTTGGCCAGTCACTAGTATACTTCCAAAGACACTAGTGACGAGTTTTGACGCCAATTTATTACATCATTCATAAATATATTTTGGCCAGTCACTAGTATACTTCCAAAGACACTAGCGACGAGTTTGACGCCAATTTATTACACCATTCATAAATATATTTTGGTCAGTCACTAGTATCTTTATAGTACTAGAAGACTAGTGACGAGTTTGACGCCAACTTATTACATCATTCATAAATATATTTTGGTCAGTCACTAGTATACTTCCAAAGACACTAGCGACGAGTTTGACGCCAATTTACGACAGCAAATACTCACTTAAACGCCACTATTCGATATAATTGTCTGTAGCGGACATCTCTGCTTCATGTCTCATGATAATTGGTGGTTGTCTTGAAACGCCAAAGACCTGATCAAAGACGTGCACGCAAGACATAGTCAGTTGAAAATTCATCATTACTTCTTTAAGCGGAACACTCTGTTACTATTGTGTGTCAAACAACTGCCCCACACTCTTTTTTGTAAGGTAAGAGGAGGTATCCAAACATTGGTGTATTAAACCTTTTCAAGAGTTTCTGAGTACCATTATCTCTAATTGCACATCATAAATACACGAAATGTTTCCAGATTAATTTGTAAAAGCAATTAAATCCAAAAATTCACTTCCGTTAGAAGCGGATTGCGAGCATATTACATTAAACTTATCATTCTAGATTTAGAACAATGAAATTGATAACATTAACCATAAACAAGACTGGCCTAATGATTGATACCTGAAGTATTCCATGTAACATTTAAAACTTATTTTATCAATATTTTTGAAATCTACTAGTATGCAATGATATCAATCCATGATAGATTAGAATGCTACATTTTTATCTTAATATCCTTGGACACATTGTAAAGGTATGAACATAATTTAGAACATAAATCAGGTGTTAAATTATATATCGACATGAGTAATTTTATTAGTTTTATTAGGCCATTTATCTATACTTATTATAATCTTTTACGATGACTCTCCATCCTTCATTCATTGGTCAAAATAAATTCGTATATCACTCATTTTCTACGAGCTTCGTCATTTTTGTTGGTGAAGAGTCAGCCTTGTTACGAAAAAAAAATTCAAACAGGTCGAAAACATGCAGGCTTCAGTAATTATTACTCCGTTCGTTGCATTTTTAATTAACCTCCCTTTCTGCACTTAGTCAACCTTAGATTGAGTAGTAAGATAACGAAGAAGACAATATACTTATTCCAAAAGTCAGCACTGTTGATATAAAAATAATTTTTGTTAGGTAAGGTGAAGTAAAATATGACGTCGCTTAAAACTTATCCACATTTTGATTCCATTTGGTTGACAATTGCTATTTAACATGTCTGATCATAATGACAAACATTGCAAGACTAACGGGAGACCCCAGAGAGGAACAAACACGGGGTTTCCCTATATCCACAAGAGACTGTAGAGAATAGACGTGTGAGAGGCGAGCGACTGATGGCTGGCCAGAGACAAATGGTGCAAGAAACGCCATTACCAGCGATTAGTCCCGCAACAGGTTGTCTTCAGACCTACTCCGGCCAGACACCCTCTTGTCCGACACTGACACTGCTTGCTGGAAATGAAATGGAAAATTGCTTTATTAGCGGGGCAACGACGATGGTCCTTTACTCGCTTCTTTATCGTTTCATTACTACTCCTCGTTTTTTCGCGCTCAGAGGAATTAAATTCGAGTCTGAAAGTAATAAGAGGGTTTCTTTGCTTCTGTATTCAATTTAACACCGAATAGGGCGAGTTAAAATATCACTTTGAAAAGGAACCTAAAAGGACATTTATTCTGTAACAAATTAGCTACACAATATCTGAATTACAATAAGATTACATCCAGAAAGGAAACTCGATAGATCACCCTATCTAACATCGACTACTGTATTTACAAAAAAGGGATAATTTGTACATAACAGATTTAGAAAAACTTGGAATATTTGGTTAAAATCGAAGATCAAATATCAACTTAACATGCTATCATGTGAAATTACCCAAGTACGTGTTTTAAAGCGACTGTGAATAGAGAACAAACGTGAGTGTAAATAAGGTAAAGTCTTGTTATTAGTTAAGGCTGA
This sequence comes from Homalodisca vitripennis, assembly GCF_021130785.1. Classification (NCBI taxonomy): domain Eukaryota; kingdom Metazoa; phylum Arthropoda; class Insecta; order Hemiptera; family Cicadellidae; genus Homalodisca; species Homalodisca vitripennis. The sequence continues at coordinate 155,617,465 of NC_060212.1, forward strand.
AAGGACCCAATAGCAGCCACGGCAGTCCACGAACTGTCTGATCTTGCCCACACTGATTCTGGTAGATGCGAGGCAAGATTCCATCCCTTCTTTACAAAACGATGTTGAGGTTGATAGCTTTCCGAGACACCACACATCTTCGAAGTGATTAGCGCGCAAGTTAGGTGCCACAAGAAATAAGGTTCCAAATCTTAGCAAAAACTTAAAACAGAAAATAGAAACCAAGGAGCTCCAGTCATAAGCTTCAACTAAGTAGAAAAATTAGACTAAAGTGGAAATTATTCAAAACTCCAAGACTGTGAATCGTGAACTTGCAGTTCTAACAACTCAATGGTGTGACTCTTAATGTACTACCTCATTTTCCTTTCCCTTCTTTCATTTGCAGTCATCTGTACTTTGGTATTGTTCTGTACAAAAAAAACGAATAATAGAATTGCAAATAAAGAGGCACCATAAGATTGTTCATTGTAGTTGCTTCAATGTGTAGCACAATATTATTTTCGAAGGTTCATCGATTCTCTCTGCATATGAATATTTAATAAAATAACGAGTATAACGAAATTAATTATAGCGCGTGGTAGTGGAAATATCTGTACAGAATGATTTTCCTTAACTGATTACACTAATTGCAAATGACGAAATGGAGTCCGAGGAGGTCACCACCTCCGTCCCCAAAACTGTTTTCATCCATCGCATTATTGATTCCATGGTTTGAGAATTTTTTTAAATCCTTCAAAGTATTAGGCAACTACCACTATTCCGCTCTGAAGAAGCAGCAAAGGCCAGAGGACTGGAGTGCATCGCGTATCGAATGAATTATGCCATTCGTTTAGCCGCCTTTGCTGTTTGGAGAGAGTAGAGTTGGACATACATCAAACCGTGCCGAGTTGTACTTGTTCGGACCACGGCGAAGGAGGCGAGAGGGGGTGATGGTGCGCGGGGGGGAGGGGGGACCGGTCAGGCCGCGACCTTGAGATCTGATCGGCCCATTCAACCTTCATTGTCCGCGGCTCTCGGGCACTCAACGAGTCGGGAGTCGTAGCCGATCATGAACCGTATCGCCAGTCTTTGTCACTCACTACAAGATGTCATTGGAGACGCTGGAACAAATTGAGCTGGTATTTATTACCGCAGAAATGTTGGAATAATTTTACAACAATCAATTCCTTCGATGCAAGTGGTTTTGTCCCGGTTGAACGTCTTCTAGTGCAAGATCTCTACAGAGCCTGTGACCGCATTTTGTGGCAAAACCGAGAACTCCAAAATATACATTTTAGTACTCCTAAGTTTACACCATGTTCCACTAAACATAGGTATTTAGACGATTGGGCCAATTCTCTGAAACTGATTCAAAGTGGTAATTTTTATTAAAGTTGTGCTTTCTTTTCAAAACGAGACTAGCTTTCGCACCAAATGTGTATAGAATACATTTTTACACTTTTCGCTAAATATACCCAGTAGATTTTATTTTCTAGGCAACTACAGCCGATCCGCTAAAGCTCGGGCATGTATTATTCCACGATAGGTTATGTTCTTTCAGAAGACTATCCATGATTATTGTTAAATCGCCACAAATTGCCCCGGACAGAGATGAATCCTGCCGGGGTTAGAGTATTATGATTTGATCCCGGGCAAAGGATGGAAGACAAACAAGCAATCACAGTCCCAGGAGGGTCACAATAACGAGCGGGACCGTCTACCTGGGGTCCGTGCTCTCCTACCACCGCACTCCACTGCGCTCCGCTCCTACTGCGGTCTGTCGGAGTCAATCTGGGGCTGACCTGCCGCTCTGCTCCGCTCAGTCATCCACTGGCTCATTACACCACTTGACCTCTGCTCACCGTCCCCATTTATATCCTCGTATGCACAGGTTTCGCCTCGTCTTTCAACGTTTTAATCATTCCTTGACTTATTACAGCAATAGATTTCCCTATTTTTTCAAAGTACTTTACAACAGCTAACGCTCAGCGCATTAAATAAGAAACATATCTGCACGGAAATCATGTTTAGAATTTAATTTCTTCATATTGTGTACAGATAAATTTAACGAATCATCGTTAAGATTTATATTCAGATTCCTCACTGCTGTATAAATAAGAAATTGGCTTTCCAGAATGAAATTTTCTTTGAGATTGTCGATGAATATTAGTACTCCAGACAGACGTCACGTTGTAGACGCTACAGATGAATATCAAATTTATGAAGTAACAATATTACGTTGACCAAAACTACTCCCTTCCTCCTTACTAAGTGTTCGTAAACATCCCTTAAAACAAAATCCTACTGTCATTAACCGTAAGCTGGACAGTAATTTGCACAATTGTCGATTTTGGTGGAATCTCCATTGTTCCAGTCTTCAAGTCAAGACAGTGATATTACAGAATGAAGACAGTGTGACTTTACATGGCGTGGCGCTCAGCTTGTTTGTGTTGGACCCCCGTTAAGATCAAGCACGCTTGAACTGTACGAGTGTTCTGTGCTTGTGCTCTTAACTCACAGGGGGGTCCTATACTCCCAGTGTCGTGCCCAGAGGATAGGGCGAGTGAAATCCCTGTGTGGCCTGATGGTGACAGTGGAAGGAAAGCCTTCAAGAGCGAAAGTTGGCGTGATATACCGTGCAGAGTGGAGTGGAGCAACTCCTGGTAATAATGCGCGGGCGTGGCCCTGTTTAGCCCAATAACCTGCGCAAACCAGTTCGGTGAAATGTTCTCACTGCGGCTGGAGCAGAACACGGCAGATATCTCGGCCTCGTAACTAACCCGTTCATAAACTGCATACAAAAGTGTACTACAACATTTGTTTTTGGAGAATTTTGATTGGAAATCACCTTGAATTTTATAGCACAAAGGTAATCGAGTTGTAACCAAGTTTTTGGAACAACAATGATGTAGACGAATTAGAAAATTATGGATCGTATAATGTTGTATCATAGCGGTAGAAGATTCATATTGTTTAACCCTCTGGCTGAACCGTGACACGGAATAGAGGCTAACTTGATCTCTTATTGCTGAACAGGTAGGAAAGATAGAGAATATGCTATTAAAGTTTCGTCAAATTCAAGACGATTAATGGAAAGCCAGTAGCCTACGGTCCACGGCGGCGTCGGACTTTGAATCTTAGTTACATCAAACGTTCAAAAATATACTGTACCGACTATCTTTCTTATTTTGATTGGTAAGGTCCTCGCAAACCCAATATATTACCGAGTGGTCCACGACGAAACATGGGTAAGAATGTAATTGGCCTCACTGTTTTTAAGTACGTTTAAAGAGGATTTTAAATAAGTTCGTTGCCAGTATACTTATGTTACACGTTAGTAAACATCAATTCTTTTACCTATTTATATTTTTCTAACCTTCGTTAAGCCGTTTCGTTGCAGATTCCTCACACGTTTATTAATTGTAATCCATACATACATAACATTTACTTTGCACAACTTAGAGACACGTAGGCGATTTATCTGATTGTTCAAACCTTAAGTTAACTGTAATACGAAATCCACACTGGTAAAGCACTATTATTCTAAAACATTACGCTGGGGGCATGGGTAGATCATTTCATGCAATACATATATTTCCATAGTGATAATATAATCACACACGCGCACACGCACACACACACGCGCTAGTTTTCAACACGACAACGCGGCAAAAGAAACATAAACCCATTACAAACGGCCTCAGGTGGAACCAATCAATTTACTGTCTTTATAAAACACAATCGCGATCCACAGAGAAACAATGCACTATGTATTTAATGGCGATAACTAATAACTTGAAATGGCGAAACGCAAATTTGCATATAAACACAAACATGTGCTGAGAGCAAAGCATTAACGCAAACAAAAACGCGCCGCGCCGCCGCCACACACTGAGTTGTCGCATAATAGTTTCCCGCGGTATTATTATTTATTAGTAGCGGACACAAACTAACAACGCACTTGACGACTCAGCCTGTCCAATAATAATTGCCGCCACTTCGTTAATAACGTTTAGCACATCACTGTACCACTTCACGCGTATATATATATCGGAGTCGTTGTTATCACAGCAGGGTTGACTTTTCACTCTCTCCACATATTAAACGGTGACTGTTTTTTTCAACGCTTATGTTTCTAGCGAATTCCAAATCTATCTGTGCTACAGCTGTAATAAGCCAATTACCGACAATAATATAGAGTATCGTTATCGATAGTCAGTTGTCCCGTGACAGTTTTGTTGTAATAGCAGTTGTTTGGAATACAATAATACAGTTGCTGTTTCATTAGATGTAATATTCTGCAGTGTATCTTTACTAGGGAGGTGGTAATTATATCATACTAACAGCTAAGTGAGGTTATGTTTGTCTTCACATGCCGGCTCGTGAACATATTGTTTGTAGCTTCAACAGAAATTTAAGACAATATTCCAATATTGCTTAACTGTATTTTATTTGATGCATTTTATTCGCCATAAACAGTCGTACCATCAAATTTCCCCCCCCCCCCCCACACCATCCAAAACGCGCTTATAGGCTACATAACAAAGCTTTACAATTACCGCATAAGAGGTGAAAATGCCATGTTTCGACGTGCTAGTACACGTGATCGTAAATTTCTATCTACTATCCAAATTAATTTCATCATTGCTAACTTTAAATGCAAGATCAAACTGGAATGGTCTAAGTCTACCTACTCTACGCCATTCTAAACAAAATTATTAAATCATTTCTTGCCTGAATCTTGGTGCGAAGGTGTAGACATAGAAGATGTAAATATATTTATATTCTAAACACCAACTGTGGAGGAGTAACACAACAGAAAAAACCGCATTCATTACAAAATATATAGTGTTTATATATTAGAGTACATGATGTTGAAAGATCAAAGAGAAAATGCTATTTCTCCATTTCCCTCGCCACCCCACCCATTATAGTATAGTCCATCCACTCCCCAAGATTACCAAATGAGTTAAAATAAATGTAATGTATTAGGGCTATAACAACTTCTGTATTTTATACAGTCATATAACCTTTACTCATATTTGCCAATTTGGTGGAAAAGGCTTAAAACTTGGTAATTATTGACGTCAATTAATGTAATTTATTAATATTTTATTAGTGTAAATGTGGTGGTGGACTGTAAAGAAAGTTTAAAACTTGTGCTTCATGACGTCAGATTATGACAACCTTGAAGGCCGTTTATTAAATACACGGCTTAAACTTATATAGCAGAAATGTTAATAGTTCTGTAGCTTTCACAGGAGAAGACTGTTACATATTTTCTGAACCGTAAGAAGAGATGGACTTTGCGGCAAAACATCAAATAAATATGCCTTCGTGTAAAAAAAGAAATGCTGTCTGTTTTGCTTCAAGAAGGATCAACTATTTAATTAACGTTTTATATATTTTTGCTCGACGAATACTGAGAAACGACGTGTGGTTGAATTAACCTTAACAAAGTTGATATTAAGGTTGCCCCATCATGAGGCGTTAGAAAATATTTATAAAAAAAGTAACATATGGTTGAAATATTTGAAATTTGCCACCTTCTTAAAATTAACTACAGTAGTAATTTGTTACAATAGATTCCACAAAGCATAAAAATTAACCTTTAAATTCCAACAAAAACAACCTTTATACTGTCTTTTGAACGGACGTACGCGCTACGTTTGTATTTCGATCATTCTCTCAAGTTTAATAGATATTTTTTATTTATAAGCAAACGTGTAAGCGTAACTTTTAGTTCAATAAATTTCTACAGTAAAGTCAGCTGAAACAGTGAATTCGTTTTAAGACGTAAACTGATGAAAAGTACTCATATTTGGTTTAAAAAGCAGTGGGAGACCTCACCATGGTTTATAATATAGCTTTGTACTATGTGATAAATATAAATACTAAATACGAGTAAGTAATAAATAACAATTACTTCACAAAGTTGTAACGCTGGAATATTTAGTTTCTGCGACAAGCACACACATTTTTTAAATAAATGATACATGTTAGCAAAACCTAAAGACTGATTTTAAACTCACATTTCTTTTGTAGCGTACGTAAGTATTATTCTCTTATAATCCGATAATATATGACATGCTAAGTGTAGTAAACTCGCACAAACTCACCGCTAGCGTGTTCCCTGATGTCGGGCATGGCTGGGCCGGTCGGTAGTATCGTGTCGGCTGCCGGCACTAGACTGAACGCCGGGGCCGGGGCACCAGGCGCGGGCAGCGACGAGGGGCAGCCGAGGGTCGGCTGTAGGGTCGCGTAATGCGGGCTAATGGTGCATTTCGGAGTGGGACGGAAAGGCCACTAACGGGGACGGCGGGCCACAATAGCGACAAATGACAAATGCAATACGCAAATGAAGAATTGTCGGGCTGAATGGCGGGATTGGAGCTGATTGCTCGCTTCAAGGGTAAATGAGATATTGTGGAGTCACATACCTTCCCGGAAACCGTGGCAAACCCTCCCCCCCCCGCCACCGCCACCCCCTAAATCGTCACCACTATTGCTACTCTGCCACTGGACAAATTGGGGCACCCATGACTACATTTGTATATGCATTGTACGATGAATCGTTTGTCCTCTTTAAACAAACACTGTCTTAAAAACTGAATGAAAAATTGTTTGTTAAAGCAGGCAAACGTTGGGGTCCACGTGTCCCTTTCTTATATGTTACTTACGAACATTACCCGGTTACAAGCTTAGACACATTTGATCTAAACTAAAACATCTATCCCGAATCCATGTTGGGAGAAAATGTTTCTTGCACTTTAATGAACTAATGTCCTAAACATGACTGTAGTATTCATAAACCAGAATTCACAACAGAAAACTGTAAAAAAATAATACAAATAATTATGTACTTATGTAAAATGATACATGGGTATTTTTCGTATACAAATTCACACTCCCTGCCGCTAGACCATCGGTATTTTTCCCGCAACTAACACGCTACTAATACTAACAAAAATATATTCTACACCATATGAAAAATACATATCCAATAATTTCATTTATTACTTTTAAACAAAATGTTACAATTTTAAGTTAATTAAAAAAATTGGCACTTCAGTTAAAATATTTGGCATGGGTTAGTGATCAACTTGGCCAAATCAATATTCAGGTAACCTACGTGCAATCAATTTAATAAATAAAAATGCCTATGAAAAAAGAAATGTCTAGTAATTATAGGTTAATTTTTACTCATCCATTTTTTAAAGAAAATACTTACTTAAGAAATAGAAAAATATAGTCTAAATATAATTAATATAAAAAGTAAAAATTAATACCAAAGAAAAAATTTCACTGAGTGCGTTAGTTCTAAAAATGTAATTGTATTTCAGAGTTATAATTGTTTTGAGGTTTATCTTGAGCAACTTACTTCATTTACTATTTCGTATTAGCTTGACGAGAAATAATAAATACTAAGTAATTCATTATTTTTATTACATAGATGTTATAAAATTGTTTTGGAAATTATGTTTTACGTATTAAACCTACATTTTACCATGTTATCATTTCAAATACATTTTTTCTTGTTATGGAAAGAGTTTTAACGGTGTGATGTTTACTTCTATTATGCTCAGTGCTGTAACTATTGATTTGGTTTACTTTGACTCATTCTTTAACTTGGGGCTTCACAGCAAAGAAAGAGAACACCAACCAGCTTTGTTAAATGCGACGTGTTTTTTTAATGTTTATGCATTACCCTTGGTATCCTAGAAAATTCCTTTACCCTTTCCAAGTCATCCAAACCCATAGATTACCGTTATTCAAATACAACGTTGATGATATTTGGCTTACACTTTTGAAAATAAAACTTGGTCAAATATAAAAGTAACAAAAATATTGTTCGTGGCTGGCTGGCATTTATAACCTCACAGGACCAAAAGCTATGAGTATCTCTATTGTGAAACAGGTATTGTAGTTGAAACGGAATCAAGAAAGCCAAACTTGTACATTATGGCTGTTGTTAAACAAGTTTTGTCCTACGGCACTTCTCCTTCAGAACCAATTGATACTAAATCAGCGAAATCAAGAAAGCCGCAACTTGTACATTATGGCTGCTGCTTAACGAGTTTGTCGTACGGCACTTCTCCTTCACAACCTATTGCAACTAGATCAACGGAATCAAGAAAGTCGCATCTTTTATATTATGGCTGCTGTTAAATAAGTTTTGTCCTACGGCACTTCTCCTTCACAACCAACTGATAGTAGATCAGCGAAATCAAGAAAGCCGCAACTTGTACATTATGGCTGTTGTTAAACAAGTTTTGTCCTACGGCACTTCTCCTTCACAACCAACTGATAGTAGATCAGCGAAATCAAGAAAGCCGCAACTTGTACATTATGGCTGTTGTTAAACAAGTTTTGTCCTACGGCACTTCTCCTTCACAACCAACTGATAGTAGATCAGCGAAATCAAGAAAGCCGCAACTTGTACATTTTGGCTGTCGTTAAACAAGTTTTGTCCTACGGCACTTCTCCTTCAGAACCAATTGATACTAGATCAGCGAAATCAAGAAAGCCGCAACTTGTACATTATGGTTGTTGTTAAACAAGTTTTGTCCTACGGCACTTCTCCTTCAGAACCAATTGATACTAGATCAGCGAAATCAAGAAAGCCGCAACTTGTACATTATGGCTGCTGTTTAACAAGTTTTGTCCTACGGCACTTCTCCTTCACAACCTATTGCAACTAGATCAACGGAATCAAGAAAGTCGCATCTTTTATATTATGGCTGCTGTTAAATAAGTTTTGTCCTACGGCACTTCTCCTTCACAACCAATTGATAGTAGACCAGCGAAATCAAGAAAGCCGCAATTTGTACATTATGGCTGTTGTTAAACAAGTTTTGTCCTACGGCACGTCTCCTTCACAACCAACCTGATAGTAGACCAGCGAAATCAAGAAAGCCGCAACTTGTACATTTTGGCTGTTGTTAAACAAGTTTTGTCCTACGGCACTTCTCCTTCACAACCAACTGATAGTAGATCAGCGAAATCAAGAAAGCCGCAACTTGTACATTTTGGCTGTCGTTAAACAAGTTTTGTCCTACGGCACTTCTCCTTCAGAACCAACTGATAGTAGATCAGCGAAATCAAGAAAGCCGCAACTTGTACATTTTGGCTGTTGTTAAACAAGTTTTGTCCTACGGCACTTCTCCTTCAGAACCAATTGATACTAGATCAGCGAAATCAAGAAAGCCGCAACTTGTACATTATGGCTGTTGTTAAACAAGTTTTGTCCTACGGCACTTCTCCTTCACAACCTATTGAAACTAGATCAACGGAATCAAGAAAGTCGCATCTTTTATACTATGGCTGCTGTTAAATAAGTTTTGTCCTACGGCACTTCTCCTTCACAACCAACTGATAGTAGACCAGCGAAATCAAGAAAGCCGCAACTTGTACATTATGGCTGCTGTTTAACAAGTTTTGTCCTACGGTACTTCTTCAGAACCAATTGATACTAGATCAGCGAAATCAAGAAAGTCACATCTTGTACATTATGGCTGCTGTTTAACAAGTTTTGTCCTACGGCACTTTCACAACCAACTAGATCAGCGAAATCAAGAAAGCCGCAACTTGTACATTAGTTTAACAAGTTTTGTCCTACGGTACTTCTTCAGAACCAATTGATACTAGATCATCAAGAAAGTCACATCTTGTACATTATGGCTGCTGTTTAACAAGTTTTGTCCTACGGCACTTCTCCTTCAGAACCAATTGATACTAGATCAGCGAAATCAAGAAAGCCGCATCTTTTACATTATGGCTGCTGTTAAACAAGTTTTGTCCTACGGCACTTCTCCTTCAGAACCAATGGATTCTAGATCAGCGTTTACAATTATACAAGTCCTTTAATATAATTTTGAAAATAAATACAACAATAATTATATGTACATTTAGAACGTGTACCGGACTTGAAAATATATGAATTATAACATTTGTAAAAACTACCCGGAAAAATAGCACAACAAATAAAGTAGTGATAGCCTAGCTGTGGTTTTCATGCAATAATATCGTATCGTACAGCTTAAAAACCAGTTTAACAACCGTACCACCGCCGGGTAGTGAGGCAACAGAACAATTTATTAACTCTGAAACTGGCAACTGAATTTAATCGCTTAACAAGCTGTGCAAATTTGTTGTAACATGCGAGTTTGTGCAAGTAATTTGACCGGAGACTGGACACTAACACCTCTCCGACATGCGAAGTTGGCTCACCAGGGACGCTCTAGTCTTTTCTATCGGTGTTGAAAACATCGACACAGAAACATCGATAGTTGTGCGGTAACGGTCGATGTGTTTTTTACAATGTTCTACTACCGTTATTTTATCTCTGCTAGCAAGAATGCATCTACACACAAACATCGATAGTTGTGCGGTAACGGTCGATGTGTTTTTACAATGTTCTATTATCGTTATTTTATCTCTGCTAACAAGAATGCATCTAAACAGAAACATCGATAATTGTGCGGTAACGGTCGATGTGTTTTTACAATGTTCTATTATCGTTATTTTATCTCTGCTAACAAGAATGCATCTAAACAGAAACATCGATAATTGTGCGGTAACGGTCGATGTGTTTTTACAATGTTCTATTATCGTTATTTTATCTCTGCTAACAAGAATGCATCTAAACAGAAACATCGATAATTGTGCGGTAACGGTCGATGTGTTTTTACAATGTTCTATTATCGTTATTTTATCTCTGCTAGCAAGAATGCATCTACACACAAACATCGATAATTGTGCGGTAACGGTCGATGTGTTTTTACAATGTTCTATTATCGTTATTTTATCTCTGCTAGCAAGAATGCATCTACACACAAACATCGATAATTGTGCGGTAACGGTCGATGTGTTTTTACAATGTTCTATTATCGTTATTTTATCTCTGCTAGCAAGAATGCATCTACACACAAACATCGATAATTGTGCGGTAACGGTCGATGTGTTTTTACAATGTTCTATTATCGTTATTTTATCTCTGCTAACAAGAATGCATCTACACACAAACATCGATAGTTGTGCGGTAACGGTCGATGTGTTTTTACAATGTTCTATTATCGTTATTTTATCTCTGCTAACAAGAATGCATCTAAACAGAAACATCGATAATTGTGCGGTAACGGTCGATGTGTTTTTTACAATGTTCTATTATCGTTATTTTATCTCTGCTAACAAGAATGCATCTAAACAGAAACATCGATAGTTGTGCGGTAACGGTCGATGTGTTTTTACAATGTTCTATTATCGTTATTTTATCTCTGCTAACAAGAATGCATCTAAACAGAAACATCGATAATTGTGCGGTAACGGTCGATGTGTTTTTACAATGTTCTATTATCGTTATTTTATCTCTGTTAGCAAAAGGAATAACCAGGGTTTATGCGATACGTTAGAAATAAATTTTGTACTAAGAACTAGCATTTAGTACTTTAACAAAGCAAACAAGCTATAAATGTATTTGTGCCATGATCGTTTTCAACGTGTCATAGACGAAATATTAAGGCATTGTACAGGATCAATATTGATAACTTTATATGTAACTATTAAAAGTAATGAACGTATTTTTATTGTTTGACATTTATTTTAACGTAAGTCAAGGTTCATGTTTATCATGACAGTCACTGGTTCAGATAAACAATTAAAACAATGTTTATGTAATAAACAAAGCAATTCTCTCGGTTTTGGTAAAAAGTTTGTTTTTAACAACACTATTTCGTAACAATCGCAACCGATGCTATGTCCAACGATGCTGTGAATAAATACAATCGCTTTTCCGAACCTTTAACCGGATTTTTGGCTCGTAGATGTTCTGTAATAATGTTACGACCAACAACGGAGGTGAAAATGGCGAATAAGGAGCATCTTTCAACATTAGCATAGTAGATGATAGTAGTGATAAGGAAAGTATATTTATAATGTAAAATCAATCAACAATATCGAAAAGGTTCATTACAAACACACACATTAATAATTTAACTACCATCTATAAATTTGTTACATCTAGAAATTTGCATTCAAGCTATCGAAAATTGTTGTAAATATCATGCCATTATTTTTGTTATGAATAATACAAGAGAAGACTCCTTTAATTTATTTAGAAAACAGAAAATTGAGACCATACACAATTAATAAGTTTATCACGCACTGTGTATCAAATGTATACATTCCTCTGGAGGTAAAAGATATTGCAGGGAACTTGATAGAACGTAAGGAAACGCAATGTATTATTATTGTAAAATAATATAATTTGAAGATGTATTGAGTAATAAACTCATCTTAAAACAGCATTTTGAAACTAATTATTTCAGGATCCGAACCATAATGTAATAGCTGCCACGAAGAAACATGCAAACATCATATAATTTGCTGTGTTGCCAAAACATTGTAATTTTTTATATAAACCAGTTATTTTTCATCTTTTAACAGGTAGAATATCACTAATAACGTATTATTTAAACAAATGTAAAATATTTTGACATCTAGGACAAGTAAAAATGCAAAGTTGTGTGCATCGACATGATAAAAACGGGTTGGAGAGTGGGATGGAAAATGTATCGTATTGATACTCGAAGCCTGGTAAAATAGTTAATAAAAACCACTTTTAGCCTCATATGAAAGTGCGTTGGTAGTTACAGTGTTAACTATGCCTGTAATGTTTCAAACAGCGGCACTACGAAGTGAGAAAATTAAAAGGGCGAATCTTGCAAAACACAGGCGTGCACTGAGCACAATGCGTCAAATCACGGCCAGCGGTCGGACAGACGGACGCTTGGACTTGTACAAAATAGTTTGTTAGCGAACTAAAAAAGGGAAAATTGGCCGTGGGTCGGCGGGCGGCGAGGGGTGCCGGGGGGGGGAGGGGGTGGAGAAGTTGTGCTAGTTAGGCTTGTTACCTCAGCTGCTGATGTAAATAAAAGCTTCATCAGCCAGCATTGTCGGGGAGCCAATTATTTCAATGCCGATATTTTGTTTTGCTAATTAAAGCCAGGATGAGGAGATCCGCCACTAATGAGCTTATTGAGAGGTTCAGCGCTACGCCCCCCCTTCGCCCCTCCCCACCATCACCTAACCCCGCAGCACCCACTGCCGTCAATTTATTTTAATAAATAAAACCACGGGCCGCGATACGGTGCACACTTGCTGATCTCTGCCAACGCCCGTGTCTCTGTTCGTCTGTTTATCGCTTCGACGTTGTGGGGACTAAGAAACACTTGTACACTTGTATAAGTAACAGTACTGCAGCGTCAGTTCATAACAGAACAGTACCTGCGGAAATAAGCTAAAACAATCTTTGTGGTTTTAAATATTTTTTTATTTGTTTAACGAGGATTAAGTAAATAAGGTCATTAATATTGTGTTTTGTATTATTTTCTTTTTTCTAAAACTCAACACTATCCAAAACATTAAAATTTGTTGTTAGTTGTACTACTTTAAAAGTGTCGCTTAGAGCACTTTTAATATATTTAGTTTTACTGATACTAAAGTTTGACTATCAAAACATTAAAAAGTTTTGTCGACTGTAAATACACCAAGAGTGTCGGCTTCATGTACTATTAAGCGGGTACCTGTACCTCTAAGATGGACACCGAAAAAAAACAACAATGTTGATTTGCTGTTTCCATTAATTTTGCGTTGAGAGCCTACGTTAAGAATTTAGTGAACAATAGTGTGCCATGTATCTGTATCCAATTATTACTTCTTGTGTTTAAATTAAATACATTTCAGAATTTACCAACCAGTGCAATTATTCCTGAGAAACAAAACCAAGATTCAAATGCAAGTAGCAACAAACAAAATGCAAACAGTGAAACTCGCTGGATACACAATACATTCAAAAGTACTGTCTCTCAAGGGGCTGATAAGTTTGATTTATTTCTGTCTGTCTGTCTGTCCGCACGATATCTCAAAAATGAACTGACCTACAGATTTGAAATTTCGCATGGAGCTTTATTTCTACATAGACCACATCGAGTTAGGTGATGGCGCCTGTCCTCTATGGGATTCGACTGAGCGTCAGAGAATATTTTTAGATCTGTCTTATGTGTAGCCATAATGGCAACAAGAAAATCGCTGAATAAATCTGTCTGTCAACTGAATACAATCATATGACGTTTCAAAAATTTTAACACAGTAACACATGTAGCTATAGACTTGACGTTTACACATACAGCTTCAACGAAGCCTGTTACTTGACATGTGGTGTGGCGTATTCCTTGTCTAGATCATCAAGTATCCTAAAGAATTTAAACACCACCATTTAATGACCGAATGTAACTCTTAAGGATATTGATTTGATTAAAATAATTGCCTATTGTACCTTTTCGAAGATACGTTAACAGAAAATGTTGATGGGTATTTCGCCCTTGAGTGTCAGCTATTTAAGATACTTCAGGAGATCAGAAGTGGATATCAGGAGTGATCAGATCAGGAGATTATGATATACTCACATTGTCTATATATCCGTGTTCAATACTTGATACTGAACTTTAGATCTATGTGTCTGTGTCTATGTTAATTTGATGAAGAAAGTACGTCAATATCTTGAACATCGGCTTTGACAATCAGCAGGTGACCAATACCAAAGCGGTTCGAAACCCAAGTTAAACTGCAGGTCCCTTAGTTTCTTTGACTCTGGCCTATTTATGTATACTCTTTCCGAGTATAGGACAACTATACAAGTCATTCATCCCCCAGTCATATTGCAAATCATTCAACTCATTTTCGATCATGACTAGAGATCTGCGACTTCAAGGAGTAAATACATATCTAGCAAAGAGAGAAATAGTGAACTCGGTGTTTATTACGAATAGGTTGTTTGACTTACAGTAAATATGTTCCAAATTATGTCGAAATATAATCTCAATAAGCTAAGTAAAAAAGTCAAACATTTTTAGATTACTCACTAAACTACAAATTGAATTAATTCCAAAGAATACTGTGTTGAATGTTAGATTCAAACACCTATCAGAACCATTATTGCAAAATAAGGAAGAATCTGTTATTTAATTATGTTGATATTTTTCAAAGGGAGTGCGCGACAGTTATGCAAACATATTAAAAAAAAAAACTTGGCAATGGCTAACTATTTCTGGTAATCAGCACCGTGTTCACACAACGCCCGCGCACGGCAGGGAGATTTAACTGGCAAAAAACATACTCATTGTGTGTTTTAATTAGTTGGCAAACAGATAATGGAGTTTAACGGTGGACTGGTAATTTTATGTGTAAAGCAGTAAACACACAAGTGAGTGCCAATTATCGGTTTGTCGCCGCCATTTTGTTTGCCTCAGCTCTCAGCTGTTCTGTCCGCCAATTATACTGTCAAGACACGCTATTTGTCTTCCCTCCCGCCAATATTGGCTGATTTCACCGTTCCGGTGTCTAATTATAACAATTCAATTACCGTCTCGATTAATTAATAGCCGGAAAGATGTGCTCGACGGCGCCGCGTCCGCGCCGTGCTGAGGTTTCCGACTGAGGAATGGGAACTTCGCTAGATTCAGTGTGAACGGTCATAAGTGTCGGCGTGAAGTAATGTAAGCGCTCACTGCCGAGATAATGCCAACACACGGGACTAGTCTCCTGCAGCCGGTCCAGTTTTTGTGCCCAGTTGCAACGTACTTGATTCACTCGACAAACAATAACTTAGCCGAGAAAGCCAATCAAGAACTCCGCGACCGCTTTCCGCTATCGAGTAAGTGTGCGCCACATAACCAGCCACATTGAAAACACTATCTCTTTGAAATTAAGCGTACACACAAAAATATTCTACATCTGCATACATCCATAATCTGTTATATTCCATAAAAACACCATCACAAAATGGCTCCAGTAATTATATATGGAACTGTGCACACTTCTTAAAGCAAAAAGAGTATAAAGTATCTACTTAACTAATTAAAGAAAATTATTAAAGGAATGCAATAATAACACAGTAAAATGTATTTATGAATTGAATTTATTTATAATGCTTATTTATCTTCTTTCAGTTCTCACGTGTCTGTAATTATTATACATACTTTTTTGTTTTGAAGTATTTTTGACGATGGAAGGATTGTGATGCAAACAGGAATTTTCCCGACATTAGTTCGAGGACTTTAGCTGTGCGCGTGACCTTGAGTGTAAGGTGATAGGCGGGAGGGGTGGCGGGGTAGTATTATGCGCTGCGTCCCGAAAACATTCCCTGTGACACATGGGTAAAACCCTCCTTTCAGGAATCGTATTGGCCCAAATAACTCATCACACTCGCTAAAATCAGTCTGTTTTGTGACAGTGCTGATTGTGGTGGAATTAAAAAACAAGAGAATATAAAATAATAGCAATAATAGGACTTATCCTTATTTTTCAGTTGTTATAGTGTTGTTTAATGTGTTTTTGAAAATAACGTATTTGTCAATACTAATCTGCAAATCGAAATCGTGAGTTTAAAGTTGTTAAAGAGATTGTCGCGCCTTCATCTCAGCGGCTAGCACGTAAAGCAACCCGCCACACAGATAGCGTTTATTTGTTGAAAGGGTAGTATTAGGGCCCTACGAGCACAGGTAAATTCCTCCAACTATAAATTTGTCATCGTTCAATGAAACACAAAATCAGTAACACTACGTTTCGAGATCTGCAATTTGATCTCTTCTTCAGGTAAATAACTAACCTAACACGTAATTACAAACTAGGCTAAAATAAACAAATCATACCAGAGCGTTGTGACACGCCTAAGTCAGGAATCACAACCACCTTTAGCCTAGTTTGTAATATTATGTGTTAGTTTAGTTAATTACCTGAAGAAGAGATCAGATTGCAGATCTCGAAACGTAGTGTTAATGATTAAGTGTTTCACTGAACGATGGCAAATGTCCGGAAAAATCCTATTATATAGTTTAATATCTGAAGTTCATCTATCTGAAGAAATAGGTTTACTCACGTATGGCTCACGAGATGGTTCCAAAATGAACTTGGTATACAGTCATATACAGGGATACCGACCGAAATCAATAGTTCAACGAAAGAATATTATATTCCGCGCATTATTTTTCAGAAACCTTCTATAAACTTAAATTGTATTTAATTATTATTGTATTGGAGAGTTTATTTTATTGTGCTAATACATTACGAAACATTTTTATGCAAAGGGAGCAGCTACATTTAAACAATTTTCTTACACATATGCCCTTTCAGGGGCAAAGTCGCGATAACCTTAACGGATTCTAGGACGACTCCCTCGTGTAGTTGGCGGTCGCTGGCGACGATCTGGCCGAGTGTCGGGCGAGGAGCGAGCGATGGGATCTGTCCCGTCCCCACGCACCGTCCACAGCCGGGATAGAGTTGTTAGGAAATAATGAAAGCAATAAACACGGCCACTCCCACACCACAGCGCTCAATTAAATTAACTTTTCTGTACTGTTTTGAAATTACAATGAGAACGTCTGGACCACAGCTGGGTCCGTCTTGGTCCCCCCACCACTCACCCACCAAGCCGCCGCCGAGATTCCTCAATAACTGTTCTTTCCAACATCTCGATAGACCCTCGTTCATTTGGGGAGCAAGAATTGCTTTATGTAAAGCGATGTGGTTTATTCACATTGAGAATTATGATCGATGTTTCCATTTATTCATCTCTATAAAGATTTCGGATATGCAACGGTAAAGTATTTTAATCGAATCAGACTTTACCTTCATCGGAGATCTGCATTGGCAGACGATAGTTCTATAAAGGTGAGATCCTGATCTTAAAATTGTCCTTCGGTGGACAAACCCCACTTAAATGTAATAGTATTTAATAACATTACACCATATTTATTGCGACCTAGCCAATCAAAAGCTGATATTTGTTAAGGCTGTGCATAAAAGAAGTTGTAGTTTTGACTTTTCATACAGACCACAGTGCATTCTCTTGCATGTCACAGTACAGTCGACTCTCGATAACTCGAATTTCAAGGGAACGGCTGTTTTCTTCGAGTTACGTATAGTTCGACTTAAGAATAGTTCGAGTTATAGAGGTAATATTTCACTAAATTCGACTTACAGAGGTAATTCGACTTACACAGGTAAACAAAATAAAATTCGAGTTATAGAGGTACAAATAAACTATGTTTTTTATTCCCTACATCCTTTACAAAACTAATGTATGTACTGTAACTAAATACAGCATTTGTACTTACTGTCACACTGCAATGTATGCCTACAATTCATACGTACATACAATTCAAATTTGAAAATAATCCGTAATCTGCTTCTGCCTAAGGCTTTTTTCTGAATTTAAGTCTATAATGTTCTCAATAACAACAACAGCAGAGAACACGTTGTCTGGTACGTCACTTGATTGTTCCAAGTAGCTACGTAAAGTGTTCACTGCGGCCTTTTGTAGACAGTCGGACAATTCAGCGACATGTCCAGACCTGTTCGGCTAGGTCTATGACCTAACACAGGTTCGCTGTAAACACAGCACAGCTTCGAGTTAGCGAGGGTTGATCTGAAAATTTCGAATTGTAGAGGTAATGTATTTAAAGACTTCGACTTATCTACTGAACTTCGAGTTATAGAGGTAATTTTTCTATCACTTCGAGTTATTGAGGTAAAATTCGGGTGCAAAATTAATTCGAGTTACGCATGGTTTTTTTCGAATTAGGCAGGTTTTCTCAAGGGAACGGAAAAAAATTCGAGTTATCAAAGAATTCGACTTATTGAGGTTCGAGTTATCGAGAGTCGACTGTATCATCATTTCGTTTCATTCGGAATTTATCGCTTTGACTGTTCCTTAGAGAAGTCGGTGTTCCAGACTGCGAACTGTAACAAAGCCACGTCCTAGAAAACATACATACTTTTGTAAAATACGCTGTAAAATATATTAATACTCATTCAAAGCATAGCACTATAGATTTTAAAACTCTAAGTAGATACACTCCCAATGAGCATTTAAACGTCTTTGTATTCATGCTTTAAAAGGACATTTCTATCGTAACTCCTTTAAATACCATTTATGGGCACAGAAGAATGATTTTTAATTACCACCAAAAGGAGTGGTAAGAATTTTAAACAGTACTTCAGTCTCTGATATCTTATAATCGAGCCTCAAGAAAACCGGTTGAAAGCAAAAATACTAAACAGATAAAATACATACAAAAAAATACAGAATGATTGAAAGTGTTTTATTAAAATATTTTAACTCCATTCATGAAAAGTTTTCTTGGGTCATAAATAAATAAAATAACATGCCACTACTTGAATCTTTAACTCGTGTACATAAACGTAAACAATTTTTGAAATCTCTAGCAGGTTTTTTCCCGTTACAAAGTTACCAAAGATGTCCACTGTAATTGTCTGTAGTTGCACGTGGAATGATGAATGGGAAGTTATCTTAAAGAACGTAAATAAAATGAAATATTTTCCGACCCAAAACAGATTGCTCCACTTTAATCTTTAATACGGCCGACTAAAATAACCCGTAAACGCTCCACGCCGTCGTCCCACCTCATCGTCAATCGATACACGTGCTGCTAACTACAGTTACGCCAACTTACCGACTTGCAGAATGCAGCAGCAGAGCACAACTGCCAAGTATTCGGTATTCCGACCGCCACCGCTCCGACCGCCTCACAATGCAGGTTTTACGCCTATTAAAAGTTTCTACTTCTTGATAATTGGCTGACATTTTGTGCCCAACTTTATATCTGTCGCCACTCGCTGATCGGCATCGATACCGTAATCTCGTACATTCCAGTGCCTTGTGCTCGCGACTCGATATTTATTGGCCATTAATAAACTTATAAATTCTGTTTACAGTCGCAACTAAACAGTCCTCGACTGTAGTTTTTCCGCCTCTAAAAACTGTTGTCGAGTAGAAACGACAGAGATTTCACAACACTCGATTGAGTCGGTTTTTTTCAACCGCGAGAGTGTCGTAATCTGTTTTTCTTGGCTATGAGGCATGCGTTGACGACAATCCTTGGATTTAACTACAAAGGACTTATAATACTAGGAAATTAACAATATCCATAAGTACAATAGAAACACTTTTTTGTGATTATTCCGATTTCCTTCACGCTTGCAATTAATTTGTAGCCTACCTGTCGTTACATTATAAACCAAAAATAACCATACTGATTACTTTTTGAATTTCGTCAGTCCTTTTGACAACACCAAGCCTATCCCTCGTGAAACACTTCAGAAAATAATAAATTATTAAGAACCGTTTTTTACAGATAACGTAGCAATGGTGGTAAGAGTTGAGTTTACTGCGAATGTTGAATTTAACTCCAATTCACCTTCTTCAGTGTCTGAAGTCTGACGCTGTCACGAACTTGACTCCTGGAATCTGGAGTCATGTCGTTCTGAAGAAACCAAAATAGTCGGCGACGAAGTTCAAATCGAATTCCTTGCATCGTTTCGATATTAGAGACATCTACATTGCAAAATTAAGCGTAATCCATAGTTTGTCCGTAGCCTCAAGAACCCTGAGGGTTCGGCGACTCACGCGCCCCGACGCGCACACACCGTCACACGCGCATCCCACGATATCTGCAGTCAGTCACTTTAGTTTCAATGATGCACATACTAGGCTTTAGTCTGCAAACTGCTAGTTTTCATATTTTGTTTGCTATGTTAATATTCTTGTAATATTTTAATTCTGAATTTTATTTAATGAGAGTCCCAACACGAAATGCCTACGAGATCCCTGGCGTATCTTAAAAATAAACTCAATCTTGACCCCTTCATTTCTAAGATACGTCAGGAATGTCGTAGTTATTTCGTGTTTGGGCTCAGAAACAAATTCCAGATTTCAAAAATTACAAAAATATGAACCTAACACAAAAATTATAAACAATAGCAAGCAGTTTTGCAGACTACGGCTTACTATTTGGGAGTCTGGGTGCACGGGTCGTCTTGTAATCCCCTGAGGCTCTTCAAATAGCGGACAATGTATATGTGAAGAGGTGACCTCACTGTACCACAATTGAGTGCACTACGATATTTTTAAAGTACGAAGAAGCAACCGACTTTCCTACATATTACGTACCTTGATCGTAATGTATAAAATAACTTACCGTACCAATTCAAGTGGAGCTTGTACAGGTATAATCTTCAAGATTACGTTCATTATGTTTAACAACCATCCTGTTCACTGGCAACCATTCTTTACTACGCTTTATACGCCTGCCCCGACGTTGCAATATACAGGATGGGGACAAGAATTGATGCAATATTGATAAACAGTGTCGACAAAGTTGTTTAACTTATGGTCCCACATCCCAGGCGCTGTGACATGACACTCCAGACCTCACGGCAACCGGCTCTTCCGTGTCCACGGTGTCCTTGGCATGAAATATTCCGTTCAGATAAAGTTCAAGTCTAATCCTGCAGTGGCAGGCAAGGACGAAGTTGTGCCCCACTTGTGAATGTGGTGTGTGTAATATGGGTACACGTACAATGGGTATTCAGTAAGTTCAGTATACTAAACTAAGCATACTTCAGTAAGCAGGCTATAACTTCACCATCGTGTGATCTATACTTAATTGTTAAAGTACAACAAGTGTTGGCCAATATACATAACAAACAATTCACTTCATTATAAATGTCACCTTTTACAAAAACAAAAAACGTATATGTTCTGTTTAGAAAACAATTTTTAATCAAACATTATTTACGTAAACTACTTTTTAAACTGTATAATATTATTCGTTCTCTATGTTTTCGGAATACTGCCACAGTAGCATGATATATGTTTAACGCTTTAAGTACCTAATAAACATTTTAAGTCCTAACTTCGCCTCTGTAAATAAAGACATTTTTCATTTCATTTCATTTAATTTTTTTAAACGTATTTTCTTTTATAGATAATAACAGACAGTCGAAAGCTCATGGAGGACCGTGAAACGAAGTTTAAGAAGTGGCATATCAGCCGACCCGCTTGCAGATCATCTCTGTAAGTATTTGTGCAGAAAAGAAGTACGGTTTTCTAGAGAAGATGCTTCAACAACTTCTCGAAAACGGCTAATCATTGCCATAAAGGATTAAATATATAAATAATTACGCATATTTCATATTTCCTGTTAGAAATGTTTTTTTATGTTGTTATAATTTCCTTATTATTTATGAGTTTCTCCTATTTCCAGTTCTAATAGTTTGTTTGATCATTAGAGCTTATTTATTATTTATAAGATTATCACTATTTGCGTTATATTATGGCTATAGATATATTTATAAACGCGTATTCGATAAATAAATATTAAATATCGGTGATTGTACTAATCTATATAACAAACCGGGTCCGCTTATCGTACTCTACCCAATACCAAACACAACCAAGATCAACACAGGCCCACACACTGTAGCCTCGTGTCGGGTCCGTGGTATGTGAGTTGCCTGAGAGTGTGCATGTGTGTGCGTGTGCGTGTGTGAGGAGGGGGTTAGTTGCACACAGAAAGGCGCTCGTTGTACCACAGCTTTGTACACAGGCGGGCCCAGCGCTGCCTGCACATGTTAATTTGGACCGTGCGATGCATTTCACAAGCAATCTGCGCCGCGCCGGTCTATTTGTTTTCCATTGTAAACCCGCAATCAATTGATTAGTTAGGTGATTACGGCCTCCATTATTCAAGGGGCGGCCCGTGCTAAATAGTTTACCGGCCCCGTGTAATGCCGCCGCCCCTATCTTGTTGACCCGGTCCCGGCCAGATGGGTATACCGGCTCCCGGCTTCTATCATCGACAGCAATTGTTTCCATCGACAGTCCACAAAAGCACATAATTCAACCCATAACTGTTATGTATGTTATACTGTGATTAACATCCTTACATTCATATTGCGTCAACACGAAGTTGATTCTGATTCGAGTTGCTGAAGTATGAATTTGTGTACTGATATTTTTGCTTGTTGCGATGTGTTTAAAGGAGAGGTCCATCCCCTATTAAGCCCTACTCTGCTCTTCTTCTTGGGTCACTCCTCAGTGTGAGGATCTTATCAAACAGAACGAGGAGAAGAGTCGGTACAGTGCACAGTCAGTGGTACTGACAACAGGTGGTACGGTCACAGATAGGTTGAACCTACACTATCATCAGCTCTCCTAAATATACAATAATATGCTTTACATCATTTATAAATAAATAAATAAATTTAATCTTTTGAGTTGGAATCAGTTTAAGTTAATATGGCACGATTTATTTGTAAACATGATATGAGCAAAATTATTATGTTTAGGGGATGCCCCGCCCCGCAGCGTCTCCGTCCTCTAATTGGAACAGTAGTTATCGCAAGGTATCCTGCCAGCGACCAGGAGGTGGTGGCCGCTTATCGGACGGTGACCACGAAGTGATCCTGCCTAACAATCAATGCCTAGTTAGTCGATACAGAGGTGATTCCGATATCGCCTTAAGCCGTTGGTGCTGTATAGACAATCTGTACGCAAGGCGAAACTAGTTTTTTGTGTACGTAACCGTTAATGAAAACCATTCAACAATTAAATTTATTTAGTAACACGATGACACACTTTTAGATTATACGCTGAAAATGTTGTGCTCGCATACACAAATACTGTAATGCAAAATTTAAACAGGCGATTATACTGCAAAACCCTTACTATTTATCGATTAATTATGTTGCTTCTAACAATTATTTAAATTGTTCGAATAGAAAATATACTTACATTACAACTCTAAATGGATAGTACAGTATACGTGATAGAGTGTTTAGGTACGTAAAGTGTTAACACTTAAAGGCGTCGGGTAATAATGTAACCGTAAGTGTGATTATTTACATTTTTCGGACAAAATGCTATTAATATTGCATTAGTTAATTGGCAGGCTGTATTTTATGTTATACCTATAAGGTGTAAAAGAACCGTAATATTATAGTTGTCTCGCCTAAAATACCAAACTTTCACTTCTTCCACTTGAAAAACGTCGTTGAAACATGAATGATGTAGGCACCGAATGTAAAAAACTAGATTATAGAAAATTCGTCGCTTGAAAAGTAATAAATAATAGAGATAAATACTTGCGTGCAATATTCAAATAAAAACGGCTTCGTCGACGTGATGTGCGAATTTCTAGTGCTCAGTCGTGGGATTGTGACATCTTGGCGGACTGTCTCCAGTTTCACTGGTCCGGTTCCCCCATAAATCCATAGCTGTGGTGCAGGGCCGGAGTCTGGCAGGAAGGGATAAAGCAAGCCGGAGTTACTGCCAGCCCGCCTCATTATGTGTCGGTAACAAGGTGTAGTTGCCTCGGCCTCGCCACGCCGCCGTCCCTTGCCCGCTTCTTCTCACTGTCTGGCCCACACTAACTTTAATCGATACTGATTTTATAGCAATTAACGACTTTCTATATCTACGTCGGATGATGGCAACGCGATAGTTTGTTAGGCATCATCCTTCCTAAAGCGTAGCGATTTTTAATTACGACAAGTTGGTTTCTCGAGTTTGGCGATTGGCAACTCGTTCCCCAAATCTCATCAATTTTATGAGCCATATGATAGGTGGAAAGTAGAGTTGTCAAGTTCTTATACTACCATTGATGCCTTACCTTTACTGATAAAAAGTTTCCGAATAATAAATATTCTATAACAGGAACAATTATATCTGTTCTTTATTTGAAGTTTATTTTTGACGATGGAAGGATTGTGAAGGATACAGGATTTTTCCGGACATTTGCCATCGTTCAGTGAAACAATATCAGTAACATTACGTTTCGATATCTGCAATCTAATCTCTTCTTAATCTGATCTCTTTTTTGTTTCACTGAACGATTGCAAATGTCCGGGAAAATCCTGTTTCCTTCAATTAAATCTGTGTTGGGAAGGTATCGTCGATATGGAAATTTCTGTCTGGCAGCCGGAAATTAAAACCCCACCAAAAGCTACCTTGACATCTGCATGTCCCAGTATCTCGGGATGCAGAAGCACACCAAGCACACCAACCCACAAGGACATAACTCCGATACCACTGACCGGGATAGCCTCGACATTTTGCGGACCAAGGCCGTCGATTGTCGCGACAGCCGCTAGGTCACCGGTGATGCCGACTTTGGCTACTGGCTCGAGCATTATCTCGCCATTGACAGATTATGTGTGGGAACACTTATTGTTGGCAAGTGCTGATAATAAAATGGCTGACGATTTCTTTATCCTCACTGAGTTGTTTGAAAGACCTGAAAATTCCTGAAAATGTTCAATCAGAATAGCACACCGTCTGAAGCTATATGAATCTGACCCATCCTACACGGACAGGGCACTAACTAAAAGCAGCACTGAAAGAATGGCCTAAGAACCGACTCTTTTACTCTCTTGAAGGATTTCACCAAGGAGCTATCGAGAACCGATCAAAGTACAGTATAAAAATAAAATCTTGACACTATTTGTCATCTAGTTGATTTAATAATACAGATGACTCTGATTCACCTTATATCAATTTTTTCAATCGACATTATCGTTGAAATAGAACTCAATACAAATCCTATTGACTGATGAACTTGGCGTTAACATGATTGCAAAATATTCCAAGACAAATTTAACATATGAGCATATTTAATTTGTCCCGTTTTATATGGAAAGGTATGCAGCCTTGATACTAATCTTCAAGAGTAGTATGTAAGAGTATGTATGTATGTATGTAAGAGTATGGTATTGTATGTAAGAGTTGTATGTAAGAGTATGTATGTATGTATTGTATGTAAGAGTTGTATGTCAAGAGTTATCTATCTGCTATGCTTAAAGAATTATGTAACATTACCTGTCTAGCTATAGTTGTCGTTGCATATATTTCACTTTATGGCCACTCCAGTATCCATAAATTTTGACCTACTATTTAATTATAAAACATCTACAGATCTTAATAATATTTATAGAAAGTCAGTTTTCACCTTTCATTAAAGAACAAATAATTTCGAAACAAATACTACACCATCCGTGTTTGGAAAGTGTATAAATATTTTTTTATATAACGTAATAAATTATAATAAAATAATTAATTTTTCATAAATTGGTCTAAGGTTCGCTAATAGTTTCGTATTAATAATTAATTGCTGGGACAAGGAATTTTATAAAGTATGACAAAATACCAGAATATGTTTTGTTTTGTTTTTTATTTTGTGAGTTTTTTTATATATTTTTTACAGTACAACAGGAATTGTAAATACAAGTAGTTTTGATCGGCTTTCATACTGACTTATTGAACAACTGTGCAGGACAACAACCGCCCGGCCATCGGCGTGTAAAATTAACTCCCAAACAACTGTAAACCCCTTTGAAAAATAACAACAAAACACCGAGTCGCTTAAAAATAAAACGCGGGCATTTTTTACCTGTGATAAGTGAACTGTAAGTGGTTTATTTCATTAAACTCCATTTAGAGCCGGGGAAAATTACACAACAGCGGCGCTTTGATGTCAAAAAATACAAAACTCACCCTTGATTTGTCCCGAGTGTTTCTGCCGCAGTCTTTGTCGGCCGCGACAGTGTGGTGGCGAGTGGCAGCCGATTGTACGCGACACAAAGCGATCTCCGCTCTGTCCAGTCGCCTGGAGGAGGCTCCC
Organism: Homalodisca vitripennis; assembly: GCF_021130785.1. NCBI lineage: Eukaryota > Metazoa > Arthropoda > Insecta > Hemiptera > Cicadellidae > Homalodisca > Homalodisca vitripennis. The sequence continues at coordinate 155,643,981 of NC_060212.1, forward strand.
TCTACCTCTGCCAGGACACCCTGAGGGCTGCACGCAGGAACAAGCCGCTCGGCAACCCGGTGAAATCAAACGTCACGTTTCACATGTCCGAAACCTCTCTCACATAAGGTACAAAGCACGGTTTTATTTTAATTCTTCAACAACTATATCTTGTAAGTAGAATATAATAACATATTCATCTCGACAAAATATATAAAAACACATTAATGTTCAAAACACATAAAATACTTTGTTTAGGCATACAAAATTATCTGTTTAAAGTTTAAAACAAAAACCCCATGTTAAAAGGATTAAAATTTAACGTTACGAGTAAATTTTATGAAATCTAAGTAAGACCTATCGTGGAAAATAACTTTTATTTTGATTTTATAAAACTTGATGTATCGCGATAAATTATGTTATATATGCTGAAATAACTACAATCAAAACTATAAAGAAAGTTCTGTATATTTATGAATAAGATTGTACAGGCGATCTTTAATACTGGTGTATCGAATAAGCATAAACTATGAACTGTACTATGTATTCAACCATGCTTACTATTCGTGTAAACTATTGTTTACATACATGAAATTGAACTTCTTAAACATATTTTTGTATATTTGGAATAGTTTACTGTTACTATTTGTTTAAAAAAGCACGATTTCTTAACAATGAAAGAGGCGAATAATTTGGCATCAATAGGTGTAACACTCGAGGTCCATATTCCAAAAAAACATAACTTTTTAACGTTAGTTTTTTTTGGTAAAATTATTAAAAAATGTATCGTTTTAAATATATTATGATAGTAAAATCCAAAAGGTTTTGGTGTGTTCTAAACACATATGTTCTGGTTTATTTTGAAATATTTCTAAATGACCACTTACAATATTTAGATTGATATTAATCATATATTTAATATAAGAAATCTATACTATTATATAAAAAACTAATGTTTTTTTTTCAGTGTTTTACTCAAACTTGAAAACTACTGGACTCCCCGATTGTACTGAAATTTTACATGGACATTCTTAGGGTCATTGGCTAACACCATAGAGCACATGGTGGTCTCTAAAGTTGCGAAATATTAATTGATAGACCTTGTTAAATGTAATGAACTGTTCCGTACAAACATTGTTTTATGACAGCACAATCATACGTTTAATTATTTTAACCACTGTTTTAAATTTGGTTATATCTATAGTTTTGAAAGCATAGAGTAAGATTGATAGCAAGAACACCTTTCAGCCTCTTCTACCGCCGTTGAGTACACAGTGGGAAAACATCAAGATCAGAAAATTAAGTTTTATTAAAAATATACTTTTAACTGTAAATATTAGCAAAAAGTATGCAGTGCTTTGTCAGCACTGTAATGCAGGTATCTATCTAACTTTTACTATAAATGTTAAGACTGTTATAAAACCCACCTTGGTTGTCATTTGACAGAAGTAAGCTCTCTCAGACCTGTGTACGTATATGTATTTCTGTGATCGGGGAAACAAGGCAAAACTCTAAGACGTATGTAAATTAAAATGATACAGTTTTTGACATACTTCTTGGTCAAGGAAAACTCAACATTGGCGTCAGAAATGTAATTCACTCGAACCACAAGTATTGATACATGTGCATAGCCTTCAAAACTATGAGCGAAGCTCTGGTAACTGCTAGTATCTCATACATTTATGACCAAATACAAGAGCACAGAAGTGTTAGAGGTTTAACATTTGTTCTTGAGAGACTGAAATAAATATTCCCGACATTACAGTTGCCTGTATCACTTTAGAGATATTACATAGTTAAAAACAAATACGACTTTATGGTACAGTACGTATTCAAGGAGTCTTTTACGACACTTGACTAATACGATATTTCTTATTATCTACAAATTATAAATACTGCGTTTCCGTAGTATTGAATCTATAACAGTTCTTAAACAAATTTATGAAACCTAATGAATATTTGTAATTAGTTAACCCTGCGTATCAGTCTTTTTTAGTGTAAATCTGACAATAATAGCTATTAATTATTGTAAATGATTTTCTTAAAATATATAGTATTGAACCAATAGCATTTAGAGGGTCTAATGATTATTTCTAATTAATTAACCCTGCGTACAAGTCTTTTTAGTGTACATTTTAACACTTACCAATATTGTAGCTGTAGTTGTCTCTTCTTAAAATGTAATATTTTTTTATAAACACATAAATTTAAAAAAAGGTATCTTACCACGTGAGAATGACCTCTACAGGGGCGGGGGAATCCTATCAATATTGCAGAGCCCGGAGAACAAACAGAAGCGCGCGGCGCGCGACGCCACACAGCGAACGGCAACCTATAGACGTTAATTAGGGACACAATAAACTCCGTAACAAATGGTATTCTTTCTTAAGTAGTGAAATCCAGGTTTAATTACTAAAAGGCATCAAAGCGATGGGCAAAGTTAATTAAAGGCGGCGGGGGGAGGCGGGTGGTATAGCTGGTGTACAGTATGTATCTAATTATGAAGTGCTAATTAGCTAAGTCGTCGTGTACTCAGTAATTGGCCCTTGTCCCTTCTATCAGCCCTTCCAACTAATTGCCGGTTTTTAACAAGCTTTCCAATTTGTTTATGACGCGGACGGTCGGCGCGGTGTTGTGTGTCGACCGGGTGACGGTGGCGGCATCGCGACGCCGCCCCGCGCCGACCGGTGTCCGCGATCAGTTTGTTTTTTATTTAATACCCGACAACAGCTGTCAACTTTCATACGGCGCCAATACGTTTCGCGCCAAATACGAGGGAAACCCGCTTGTCGGGCGAAAAAATTAGTTTAGTACAATTCGGAAAATAGCGTGGAAGTTTATTCCTTACAGGCACTGCAGTAAAAGCGGCAACGTTTTCGGTGTTCGCAACAACACTTGATCGTAATAAATGTTTACACCGACTAAGTCGCCGGTGGAGAACGACAGAACGAGAATTTAAGCCTATTTTCAATGTTTCGAAAACAAACGGGAAGCGAATATTAAACAAAACCGGCAAGATTATTTTAAAACGCGGAGAGGCATTAAAGTATCCGGCATTTTGTAAATTCCACTTCAGCCAGCCATCGCTAAGAGTCAGCTTGTGTCAAGTGCATCTGTATGTTGATGATTTCAAACAGAGTTGCTCTGGTAAGCCGATTACAAGAGAACTGTTTGAAATTTGAATTTACCACTGGAAATTTATGAGTACCTAAACTAACATTTGCACCAATGTTTCAGTGGTATGGAATCGACTTTTAGCTTTAATAAATAATTATAATTTTTCACGTACAATATTATTGAGTCATATGTTCATCTGTGTTAGATCAGGACGTTGCTGTGAAACGAACAACTATATAAAAATAGTTTACAGAAACTAATGTATTTTTTTAATTGTTTTATTCTAAGCGCGTGCATTCTTCTAAACACATAACTTTAAACGTATTACAGATGGGTAACATTATTAAAATTTGTCGTCCGTTTTTATATCACTATTATTATTATCATCGAGCGATTTCTTTGTATGTCTTCTTGTATGTAATTG